>NC_136071.1:919809749-920004870 GCF_964261635.1 Lissotriton helveticus
GATTGAGGGTCCCTACTTGGGCAGGGTGCAAACCACTGCCTACTAGTCACCCCATTGCTAACATCACCTCTGTGTCACGTATCGGGAGAAGGGCCTCATTATCTACAATTTGGAGAGTATGGATATATATTTATGTTTGGCCAGAAGCATCAACGAGGTTTGGACTCATCAGTGAGTGCACCTAAGAGATTGAATGCATTTATAGGGTTTTGACAGTTTTGAGGGTAGTACGGTTGTAAGATCTTGGTTTCTTTGAGTTGGAGATGTGGCACTGGACATGTCAGGTCCTGCCAGTATGTTGCAAAATGGGACTGCGTCTCCCACAACAGAGAGGCAACTCAAGAACAAACCAAACTGTTTTCTCCATTGACTATTATAACATCTCAGACTTTCTTCAATTCATTTAAATACACATGAAGCCACCAAAACCTATTGTATTTCTAGTTATTTCTCCAAGATTATTGTTTGAGTTTAAAAAAAAATCATAATATTATCTGCATAAAGCAAACAAAGAAATGTTATGGCTTTATACAGATGGTTTTCCCTGATCCAACAATCTAGGGGCTAAACTGCGAGGATGACCACAAGCGGGGAAAATTGGCACCCTTGTCTTGTGAACTACTGATAGGAAACAGTTCTGATGTGTACCTGTTAGCAGAAATTTGGGCGCGAGACTCCAACTATCCTAGCTTATAAGTCGAATGGTTTGGATGCCTATCCACGTCTTGCACAGTACCTCAAATAGAAAGGCCCATGCTAGTGAAATTCCCACTCTGCATCCAAAACACACCAAGACGGCACAGAATTCTGATCTGATTTGAAGAATTAGTGCAAAAAGTGTCCTTAAGATATTTAGATGTCATTCTACCTTGGATCAAGCTTGATTGGTCAGGAAGGACCTGCTTCTCCATTTGAGATTGTAATTAAATATTTACTGTATGAGCTAAGGTTTTATTTCCCCAATTCATGAGAGATATTGGCCTGTAGGACCTACAGTGTCTGCTAAATTTCACAGACTTCGGTACAGTAGAGATAATGTCCTCCCTAGTAGTAGATCATACAACAACAACAAAAGTGAGTGTATAAATAACTTTTAAACAGTGCAAACTCACTAAATGTTTTTGAAAAGGCATCAAAATTAATTATGGCAACAAATATCTATAAAAACGAATGAAACCATATATTTCCAAACCTAGTCATTGGCGGTGTTTTATTTTCCTTAGCATATCTCATATTATACAGTTTTGAAACAATATACATAGCTCCATATTTTTCACAAAATACAAACAAAATTATGGCTTCTCTTGGCCTTTCTGGGAGATATTTTTGTTGCAAAATTCTCATAGGTGATGTTGATTCCATTCTTACACCATACTAGTTTGAAATCCAACCACAAGCTAATGTATGGAGACCATAGTCTTTTTTAAGACTTTCTAATTTGGTCCCTCAACCCAGGGTAATTGATTCCTCATTTCCATCTCTGGATCGTTACTTCTCCTCGAAGCATAATTTTTGTCACACAGGACATAGCCCTCGATGTCTGGCTCTGTGCGTGGTGCCGCAAATGGTCCTATGTTTGTTATGTTCTGTCATTTCACAGTATGCAGCTTTCTCACCTGTGGGTCTTTACAATCAGAAATGCCCGAGCTAACCAATCCAACCGGAGACCGAGGAGGAAATCTTTGCATAGCGCCAACTCTCTTGTGGGAACCTGGATCGAAGGATAAGACTTTGGTATGGTAGAGATTATAGCCTCCTTAGCAGTAGGTGGCAGCTTTCTAGACGTCAGAGATTCCTGAAAAAGCTCAAGAAGATGAAGAGGATTTTTTTTTAAAGCCCTATATAACTCAATCAATCAAGAATTTGTAGAGCCCACTACTTACCTGTGAGGGTCTCAAGGCGCTGGGGGATAAAAGGGGAGGGGGTGCTATTGGTCGAACAGCCAGTAGCACCCCCAAGACCCAAGTAGTGGACCCAAGACCTGCTGAAGGTCAGCAGGTCTTGGGTCTGTTGTAGGCTCAGTGGAAGGGTGTTCCAGGTCTTGGCGTCGAGGTGGGAGAAGGATCTGCTGCCGGTGGTTGTTCTTCGGATGCGAGGGACGGTGGCGAGGGCGAGGTCGGCGGAACGGAGCTGGTGGTTGGGTATGTAGAAGAAGAGTTGGCTGTTGAGGTAGGCGGGGCCGGTCTTGTGGAGTGCCTTGTGTGCGTGGATGAGGAGCTTGAAGGAAATCCTCTTGTTGATGAGGAGCCAGTGCAGGTTTCTCAGGTGGGGGGTGATGTGGCTGTGGTGTGGTACGTCGAGGATCAGGGGTGCAGAGGCATTTTGAATGCGTTGCAGTCGTTTGATGAGCTTGGCCAGGGCTCCCGCGTAGAGGGCGTTTCCATAGTCGAGTCTGCTACTGACGAGGGCCTGGGTGACTGTTCTTCTTGTATCTGTCGGGATCCACCCGACAGTTGTGATTCTGTCAATGCCTGGGGCCTTTCCTCCTGAGAAGCTATTAAACAGGCCATTCTTTCTTGGATTGTGATAGGTTATTACATAATCTCTGTAGCTGCTCTCGGTCCAAGGCGGTGCAATTCTACGTAAATATTTTTCAGTTTGGGAGGGGATCTCTAATATCTTAGTGGGAGAGAGGTTCCTGCAATAGATAACAATGTATTGCAGTATTAAATCATTGCCCAAATTAACCTCTAGGGAAGCCTGGACTAGTGAATGGGAAGCCTTCCTGAGCATCCATGAAACAGTCCTGCTAGGTCTCTCCTAATCCATTATCGATAGGCCTGGGATTTTTACCCAGCTGTTTAATTTCAGGGTTAGCTGATTATTTACAGAGGAAATTAGACTCATTAAGCTCTTTCAGTGTACAGCATTGTAGTCTAATTTGTATTTGTTTCATTGAGGGCAACAAGGTCTGCTCCAGTTTATTCATCTATGTTCACAAAGAAGAAGAATCCTAGCTACTTTTGCTAACTCAATACCCCTAATATAAACTTTAAAGGTTTCCCAAACTGAGGCAAATTGTGGCACAGTGCTGATATCTAATTGAAAAAACTCAGTGATAACAGACTGAGTGTCAGCCCTAAAGACGGCATCAATAAGTCCATTAGAGGAGTAGCACTACAGGCATTGCTGTTGTATGGTACCAGGTAGCAAGACTAACATGATGACTGAGGAGTGACTCATGTTGCACACTAAGTGGTAAAAACTCCTGTGACACTAACCAGTAATTAATGCACAAATGGGTATCATGGATCGCTGAGTAGAAAGAGAAGGCTATACTGCTGAACCAGCCACTCCTTTCACACAACTTGATCATTTGTTTCAAAATTTGGTGTAATATTGGTTTTAGGATCACATTAAAATCACCACCCAATTCTATTTCAGGCATGTGTCTTCAAAGCCTCATGATATACTCAAAACACCTAATGAATACATATTGGGTGCATGCATGTCTATAAGTGTAATAGGCATGTTCTGTAAAACACCAATACTATAGAGATATCCATCCTGAAGGTTTGTGAGAGTGTCAATTAACTTGCAACAAGTAAATTGATGAATATGAATAGCTGTCCGTCTAGCATGGGTCCCAAAGGAAGAAAACCCCTTTCTTGCCCCTATTAGGCTGCAATCTGGGTATTAACCACATCTTTTGGGGATGGTTAAAGGCCTTAATATTTTGAGACGCAATGTTGATTGCATGCATCACACAAATTTCAAGGTACAAAAGCATGATATGTTACCGGGCCCAAACAGTAATAATGGTGGTATTGTCTTCGTAGGAATTCAACAGGACCAATCAATACAAAAACTGTTCTGACTTTCACCTTCAATAAATTCTCACCCTTCCCACCTCCCATACTGATATCCCTAGCAGTGTAAACACCTCCTTTACACCCTCCTCCCCAAACCCAACTAGCAGGGAAAAGCAGCACCATCCCCTCAAAACTCCATTCTCCAGTGCTGGACCTATAGGTCTAGAATTGCTAGTCTTTGTCCCGGAGTAGCTTAGGGTGCTACAGGAACAACAACAAAAGGATAGGCCAGAATGAAAATACAACAATAGCTATCGAATAGCCTTAACGCTGATAATCAAATGGGCCATTTAGTTCATACTGACAATCATAGCGATAACTCTATCAGGATAGTGTCAGAACCGAGGATATATAGACAGACCCATCAAAAGAACTCATCATTTAACTTCATTCAGGGATCCAGGAAGTTCGTATGTTGAGCCATCAGGTACATTTGTTCATTGCCTTTCAATCTCTTATGTGGACTTTTATCGAATTGTATGGATTTCTGGGGGCAGCTGAATATTTGTCAGCAGCCACCAACCTGGACTCTCACCCTCGCAGGGTACAGCATACTGTAGTTGATGCACTGAACATGTAACAATTTCTTACATCTGTAAAAGAAGACTTCCACTGCAAGTACAGCGATCCTTTTACCTAAACTCTAACCCCAGGAGTGCTGGACATCGCACACCATGGACAACAAGATATGACGAAAACAAACATTTGGATTTAACAAGGATTTGGCTTCCTGAGATTGGCCACCAAGTTGTATGGACCGGGGCGATCTGCCTTTCATGTCTGGTCACAGGGCCTCCAAATCCTCCACCACCAATCATATCAGAAGAGTGGACTGCCACTTTGTGGATGCGACTCTGCGCACACTTTACATGTTTGTGGCACTGGCTGGTGGTGCTTGTCCACAGTGGCGGAAGATGCAATACCAAAGATTGGAAAAGAAACTTGAGTAAATGCAGAGAATGATTTTCTTGAGAGCACAATGCTAATTCCAGTAACCAATATTAATAAATAACCAGTACATTAACCACTAAACCTGGGTTCTTGAGTACCACAGCACCCCCTTTAAAAAGAGCTTTATCCGGGCTAATAAGCACCATATAAATTCAATTATAATACAATGTCAGATTTAAACATTTGAAACAAAACATATTCGTTTTACAGTGAAAGGAATTGGGGCAAACTAATTTGTATGGCAGGATTCAGTTCTGTGGCGCCTCCTTGTACATACAAAAGCTGTGCTGGTTGTACCCAACGGGAGACTAGGAACAAGCATTGGTAATGGTTTTGCCTATGTGATGAACAATAGGCTGTTTTTTATCAGTCATCGTCCGAAATGCAGGAGAGCTCCCTGACAAGTATCCAGTGGCGGCTCCTCCGCTATGGTGGAGAAGAGTCGCTCAACTGCTTTTAAGTGGTTTAAATAAAGGAAACATAAAATGATAATTACTATATCATTTAATGTTTCTGTGTTGCTTTGCGGGCGGGTGGGGCTGCTATGTTTTCAGAGGAGGGCAGGGGAGGAGTGGTAGCACCTTTTTAAGTACACAATGACTGTTTGACCCACCTTCTACTGCCAGCCAAACAGTCATGCATACTTTGGATGTTCTTCACGCAGGCTGCATTACAGCCTGCATGGAGAACATGCCCAGGCCCCCGGTTCCTATCTGAGAGCCCAACCATGGCACTAAGACCAATCATAATGCTGCATTGCAGCGTTGTGATCAGTCAGGGGAGCCCGGGTGCGTACTAATCACAATGCTGCATTGCAGTGTTGTGATTGGGCAGGGGAGCCTGGGTGTGCTTCCTGTTCATGGCCTGAGTCAGACGAGAAAAGATGGAGCTGAGACGCAGGACTGGCGATAAAGTGTTTTAATATTTTTTTACATCCCCCCGCCATTTTCGAACCACTGCAATGTTCACGAGAGTGGAGAGGATCGCTCAGTGGCTAGAGCAGCTGACTCGAGAGTTGGGATTCCGCTTCAAGTCTTGGCGGCACAACATCCGGTGATTCCAGGCAAATCAGTTAATCTCACTGGGTGATGAGTAGAGTTATATAAATCTGCTACAAGACAAAAAAGCAAAAAGAGGCAAAATTTCCTATTGTATAAAAAAAAAATAGTTTCACCAAAGCGGATGTTAGCAGTATTTCGGGTACAGGAAAATGAGGAACACGCATTGGTACTGCAAGAAAATATGCTACAGACAATAGAAATTGAGGCATAGTAAGTGACAAGCACAGGAACCAATTTAAAGCCAGGAAAGAGAGGGCGTCCGCAAGAGGGTGGGCAAGAAGGGGCGCTTGCCCCCCCTGGAACGCCTCTCCTTGCCCCCCCTGCGCACGCCCATGTGCACAAATGCATCCCGGAGGGAGGCCTGACGCCGGGGCTCGTCCTCAGGCAGGACATCACCTTTTGTCCATAATTTTAGGCATTGCAGGGAACAGAGATGTTCCCCTGCAAAAGGCCTCAGCTCCCTGATGGGGCCGCCTCGCACTCCACAAGCTCAAAAGCAGCTCCACCCCGCCCATTATCATTCTCTGTGGGGCTGATTGCCACATACAGAATGACAATGGGTCAGTCTGGGCTGGCACAACATGTGGTGGCCTCCTCCAGCCTCAGTCCAGGGCAGGACATTCTGTCACATACAGTGCAAAAACGCCCATGCTGCTGCTAGGTGAGAATCCAGTTACCCAAAGGAAGGTGGTGAAAGAAGTTGAAAGGAAAGGATTATAGTTATAGTATAGCAGCCATGGTTGCTGCTTTTTTATTTTATGCAACTAACAACCATAGACAAAGCCAATAGTTCTGGCTTGTTGTAGGTGTAACGTTAATTGTTCTAAGTGTAACGTTACTTGTTGTATTATATATCTGGATACAATGACAGAAGCAACAAAAATACCAGTCGGGCGGCACATTATATTAAGCAACGATTTTTTGCTTATGTGTTTTAAGCCACGCATTTTATTACATCAAACACCCTTTTGGAGAGACCCACTTTAAGCTCTGGAAACAACACCATGTCACAGTCGCCCCACGTCAAGGCACTGTGCATCATGCATGACTCATGCCTTCCACTTTTTCAGATTGCCTATGTTCAGGGGCATAGTGAACCCTGCTCCAGCCCACCCCTATCTTTAGGAACTACCGCAAAGGTGGAGTTCTTTACGGGTCTCATAATAAATGTTAAAAAGGGAGTGAGTAAGTAAGTGAAGAGATGATGGATGGCTGGATAGATGAGTGAAATGATGGATGGATGGATGAGTGAAAGGGTGGATGGCGGGTGAGTGAATGGGCGGATGGATTGATGAATTGATAAGTGAAAGGGTGGATTGATGAATTTATAAGTGAAAGGGTGAATGGATGGACATATGAGTGAAAGGGTGGATGTAAGGCTGGATGAGTGAGTGAAAGGGCGGGTAGATGGACAAAAGGATGGATAGATGAGTGAAGGAGTGAAAGGGTGGATGGATGAGTGAAAGGATAGATAAATGATAGGTTCAATGGATGGATTCATGAGTGGATGAGTAGCTGGATGGGTGGGTGGATGGAAGATGGGAAGTGAAAGGGGAATTGAAAGAGGAAGGGGGATGGGTAAATGCATGAATCAACGGGTGAATGGCTGGATGGATGAGTTAATGGATTGATGGGTGGAAGAGTGGATGGATGAGTGTATGGATGGATAGGATGAAAGGATGGATGAATGATGGATGAGTAAAAGGGTGGATTGAGGGATGGATGAGTGAAATGATGGATGGAAGGAAACGTGATGGATAGGTTTGTAAATGGATCAATATGGACATGGATGCAGCCGCGGTCGTAGTGGGAGTAGCTGCCGGGCGGTGACGTCGGGAGGGGGAGGGGCAGGGTGGGGGGTAGTAATCTAGGGATTACGGAGCTTTACAGGTAAGTAAACATATAAATAAATAAAACAAATTTCATTGCGTGCACTGCATCGCATTTGGGGATACAGTGCACGCAACAAAATTTGTTCTATTTATTTATATGTTTACTTACCTGTAAAGCTCCATAATCCATAGATTAATACCCCCCACCCTGCCCCTCCCCCTCCCGGCATCACTGCCTGGCAGCTACTCCCACTACCGACGTGGCTGCATGGGTGGGCACACAGATGAAAGGACAGAATGAATGGTGAAATACTGAATGATGGAGGAAAGTATGATTACACATTGTAAGCCTCGTTATCTTAAGCAACATTTCCTATACATTGACTTTCCCATTTATATGAGTGATTGTCTCTATATAATATGTGTGTGTTGTAACGCACTCCAAAACTCTGCCCCGCATACTTGGGATGAGTAGCACTATAGAAGAAATTAAATACACATGAGAGAGGGTCTATGTGAAGATGAGGGGCGCCATTGGAGGGTGATATCAAGGCCAGACTGGCCGGACCGGACATCAGGTGTTTTCTCTGGGAGCTGGAAAGGTGGGGGCGGTTTTATTACCACAAAAAGACCTGCACATTTGCTTAAAGCTGCGCATATACTGACAAACCATGAAGTGCACAATTATGCTAATATAAACTTATTTTCACTTGTACTTTAGTGGTTGTTTATTTACATACTTATATTCTATTGCGCAACCTTCTCTGATGTGTCTGTAAACCTTACTTTTTGTCTGTCTTGAATTTTGACCTCCTGTCATGAATTTTTGTCCAGAATTTTGACCCTTTGTCCTGAATTTTTACACTCACTGTCCTGAATTTGCATCCATGCCAGTTGGTCAACCTAGTCATCACGGCGACCCCTCCAGGTGCCGGTGGTTTTGATCCTCGGCATTCAAATGGAAGCAGGGGGCTACCAATGACAGAGGCGACAAGTGCAGGTGCCCTGCAACCCACTCATCACCACCACATGAAGGAAGAAAAGAACCCGATCAGCTCGTCGACCCAACTTCCAGAAAAAAAAATTCAGACGCCATGGAAAGGCAGCAGCATTTGCTGTCTGCGAGTCTGTCAAATTAGATTTGTAGAATAAACCAATTTAAAAAGGAAACTGCATTAAATGTCTGCCCCATCATGGTCACCACTCTGCGTCTTCAATCCCTCATTCACCTGTCTTTTAAACCTCACGTCAACTCGCCTCCCTTAAATTTTGGGGGGTGGGGGGGCTAATTTATCCAGCCAAAGCCATGTGCAGAGTGGAGATGCAGGGTCTCTAAGTAGGGGTGAAAACACAGCAAAGCCTCATTACCAATTAAATGGTCTTTTAAAGAACTGTGTGAAGTACTCGGGTGCGGCTGTGTGTGTTCGCTGTGCCGGGAAGCTGTCTCAGACAGGCACATACATTCTTATAACATTCACACCCCTCAGAATGACAAATCACCACTTCTAGCTGCCTTGTCATGGGCTGGGAATGGGAAGATGTGCACAGCAGGTGGAAAGGGATGGCAGTGCAGGTGATGCTTTTCTTTTGTATAGGAATTTCTGCTGGCACCATAGCCCAGGGTTGGCTGTCTGTGCACTTGTATAGATGTACAGATGTATAGATAGTGGCTGAACTGGGAGACATGCCTGAGCTGATCCATCAGCAGCAGGAAGGAGGTCCCAACAAGGAGTTCTTCAAGGCGCAGATGGAATGCCCTACTCTTATTGGTTTGGGGCAGCAGTCTGCAGACCAGGCAGCATGTGGTCCGTCTGGATCGCATTCGATTTATTGGGAGAATGGTCTCCTCTACAGTGAACCTAAGGGTGGAGAGCCCGGGTGAGCCAGTGTGCTGATGGTACACACGTGCTACAGGACCTTCCTACTTGGCCTGGCTCATAATAGATCAGAAAGGCAGGGGATTTCTCAAAAGAAACAAATGACTGTTGCAAATCTTTCCTTTCTCTTAGATCCCGCCTGCAACAGCTTGATATCAAGTATGGCCTCTTTGAGCCTGCATGTTTGCAGATCACCAAATATGGGATTTCCAAGGAGTTCTTTAATCCAGAGGACATTTGTCATTTCTTGGATAGTCTTTCTCCTCAGATTATGGAATATACTGTGTCTCTACAAGAGCCTGGACCCTAACTCCTATAATTAAATTCTTACGATATCCTCAGGTGGGTCCCGACATAATCCAGGCCGATCCCAGAGCAGGGGGGGAGACTCAGACCAACCTGTTTGCCCCTTGGGAGATTGAGCACAGGCCATTCAGGCAGTAGCTGCCTTCTCACAGGAAAGACAAATCACGCTCTCCTCTAAAGCCCCCTTCATCAGAGGAGAGCGTGTCCTGAACTGTGTTGATTGATTGACCTCCCTGCCTCCCTGCATTAATGAAAATCTGGAAGTTCGCTGTCTTGATGCCCATTGAAGATGAAGAAGTCGATTTAGAATATGCACTTCCGGCAGTGGCAGCCCTTACATAGGAAAGAGACATTGACAAATCAAGCTCTCCTCTAATGTCCCCCACTTCATCCGAGGAAGGAGTATCTTGAACTTTGGCTGAGTGTTTTACCTTCCTATATTGATGAGTTTGTGGAGCTTTACTACCTTTTTACCTGCTGAAGACGACGACTGTATGAGTACTGAACATTTGCTCATTTTCTTGTACATTACCTGCTTTATAATGTTCCTATTTTATCCTATTTCCTTTTCCAGAATATACATTTGATATCATTTAATTATTCTCACAGCTTTTTCCAAGGCCTGTTTGCTTGTACTTTTCATATTGTAAACTTTATATGACATGAATTAGGATGACTGGCTATATACTTGAATTCCTGCTTACTATTTGAGCTTTATGTGCTCTATAATGTTCCTCCTCTTTTGATCCCTTCTCGCACCATTTCCTCCCCTCTTTCTCTGTTTAGCTAGTATTTATCATATTATTTAACTATGATAATATTTAACTGTGCTAATATTTAACTATGATAACATTTAGCTATGCTAATATTTAACTATGATATTATTTAACTGTTATAATACTTAACTATGATAGTATTTAATATTTAGCTGCCGTTACTATGTTATGCAAACTTTGTTTGATTGTACTCTACATATGATAATTTCATATGACACAGACCTTCTCCTTCTTCTCCCTCCCTCTCCTTCTCCTCTGATCTCCTCCTCTTCTTTAATGTTACACTCTTATGATGCTTGTCTCTTTCCCCTACCCCCTCAACTTTTAAGCCCGAACGTTATACCATGGGTCATATAATCAAACACTTGAACACTTAGGTACATTTATAATCTCAGCCTCAATAATGTAAATATTGTTACATAGATGCATCTTTTCCTATTGACTTTGTCACCAAAAGGTGTTCTTCCGACGCTCCTAGTCGGAAAGTTTAGACCCGCAGAGAGCAGTTCTATACCCCTAGTGCTGTGCTATTCCTGCGTAGCGCATCTACCCTTTCTCTCTTTCTCTCCTTTATCTTTCCTCCAGTTTCTCTCGTACCTCGCTTTTCTTCCTTCTCACTTGTCATCATGTGTCTATACAAGCGACTCGTCCTTGATCTTTCTCCTTGCCCGGGACTTGTTTTCTCCCTTTCCATTTCCTTTTTTCCACTCCTTTACCCAACTTTTCTCCCCTATACCTCCCTTACCCACACAGCTTTTACCTCTATACTCGGTTTCCTTCTTTGATTCCCCCATAATCTAACAGCAAACATTTCTTCTACCTCTGACCCACAACACTTTATCTAGTAGAATGTTGATGGTCTTACTCATTTAATTAAACATAAGAAAATACTCTCTTATCTGCAAATGAAAAGAACTGATATTGCTCTTCTGCAAGAGATTTACTTGGATGCTTTGGAATCATCTAAGTAACGGCAAGATTTGGTGGAAAAATTCATTCATTGCGGATTGCCGACACCATCTCTTTCTAAGGAGGGTCAACCATGGAAATGTGGAGTGGTTATCATCTTGCACAAATCCATACCCCTCACAATTGTCAAGACCTGGGTTGAACCAGATGGCGGGTCGCTCAGTATGTGCTCTGACGGGAGCTAAACGCTCCTATCTTCAAAGCCTGAATCGCTTGTTAGTGGAAATTGGGGCTTCTAGCTACATCATTGGAGGAGACTGGAATCTTGCCTGCAACGCAGTTATAAACAGAACTGGTCCCTTGGATAGATGTAATGAGGGAGACAGAGTTGTACTGGGAGACATAACATCGTACCACAGACTAGTGCATCATTGGCGCCTTAGTCATCCCTCAGATCAGGAATACACCTTCCTCTCTTCTGTTCATGTCACCCAATCTAGGATAGATTATTTTCTTATATCCCATTCTGTATTTGCAATCACTAGGGAATCCCATATTTGGAAGCTTCTCTATCGGATCATTCTTCGTTTTTTCTTGCTCTAGCCGAAGGTTTAATCTCCCTTCCAATAGAAGCCCAGGTTAGATGTGCAAGACATCTAACCTGGGCTTCTATTGAAATTCTATGATGCATATTAGCAAGCCCATTATCGCCATTTTAGCGTCAGTTTCCTGCCGCTAAAATGGCGATAATTTTAACAAGGTTCTTGCTAATATGCCCCATTATTCTTTAGCCCTGCATCTCTCACTATTAGTCTATCTACTTCGAGGCACAACTGACCTTCAACAATGGATTATAAAGGAACACTCACTACTTAATCATGATGACGGCCTTGAATTTCTATATGGAACCAGTAATCCACGAACATCCCCTCCGCACCCTGTGACTCAAGCTACATACCAAGCATGGCATCAAGTAGATTGTGTTTTATGGGTTGCTCATTGTTTACACTCTAAAGCTCCACTTTGGGGTAACAAGAGTATTCAAATAGATGGCCATGTGCTTCACTGGTCCAGTTGGAGATCGAAAGGTATTCAGACACTAGACCAAGTCATACTAAATGGAGAGTTGAAATCCTTTGACCTGCTCCATGAGGAATTTGATCTCCCATTACAATAGACTTCACATCAGATGCAACTACAGCACTGTCTAACGGGATTTCTGGGTCCTTTTCCCTGGGTGCTAGAGCCCTCAGCGATATCGGACTATCTCCTTATTTGGGGACAACATAAGGGAGTGATGTCAGGTCTGTATGGTGTTTTAACTAATCACTTATACTCACAACCACTTCTTAAAGCTCTTCGCGAGAAATGGAAGGAGTGCTTACTAATTACCATTGAAGAAGATGTCAGGCCGGACGTATTGGAAGCCCTTGACAAGGGTACTTGGGAGACGTGTTTGAAATTCTACCTTTTCAAAACTTTACATGACTGGTATTGGACACCTTTGAAATTACAACGAGCAGGATTATTACCACATTCTAAGTGCTGGAGGTGTCTTGGAGTTAACTGTGACCTTCCAATATACTCTGCAAATGTCCTTCTATGCAATGTTTTTGGGCTTATGTATGGCATATTCTCAAGGAAACAATTCTCCTCTGCCTCCACCTTACCCTCCCATTATCTTATTGCATGAACCCGGGAACTCACCTGATATTACGTGACCACACTATTGTATTTTACATACTGCACTTTTTACAGCTAAAATTTGTATCTTAAGACAGTGTCAATTGCTCGATCCCCCCTCGCAGGAGGACTGGATGGTAGCAATAATTCAGATGGTATCCCACGAACGTGTAATATATATCAACTGAAAGTTCAGGAGGAAGTTTTCCAACAAGTATGGGCTCCGTTTCTCCAAAACTCCTGAATGTTTCCTCCCTCTCCCCTATTTCATTCATCTCTTCTCCTTCTCCTCCCCCTCCTCTTCTGCTTCTTTCTTCTCCGCCCCTTTCCTTTTTTCTTTCTCCCCCTAATACTTCCTCCCTTCTCTCTTTTCTCTTATTGTGTATGTACCTTTCCCCTTCATCTTTCCCTCCCCTTTACTTCCCCTTTCCTTCCTTCCTCTTTTCCTCCTCACACTCTTCTCCTTCTTTCACTATTTCTTTTTCTGGGTAAGGAGTCTTAATCACCCTTTATTTATTTATTTATGTATTTATTTATTTATGACTTTCCATCACCTTCAACATTCATCACATCTTACATATCCAATATTCGGTAGATCCAAATCTGCACCCCCTACACATGATCCATTCTGTATAATACATTGTGTGACTGTGAGCAATGAAGGTTATGAATTTCCAAGCATACTATACATGATATCCTTCTCATCCATTATCTGCTCCTTGTCTTCTATCTGACCCCTTATTTTCCCCTCCTCTCTCCTATTCTGTGAAGTCCTCTCTCCTTCACAGCACACTAATATTCTCATTGACAATAGACTCGTGTTGGTCCATTATGTTGTGTAACAATTTTTATTTATCTGTATGTCTTACATTTCTTCAATAAAAATTACGAAACAAAAAAGAACCCAGAAAGCTGCAGGAACTGGAATCCATGTAGTTCTTACTCTAATCTGCCACTGACCACTACCAATTCATGCACAAAGCACACACCTGCGTATGCTTATAATAACACTTGCTATACTGCTTATTAACTTGCCAATTACCAACGTTTATTTATGAAACTGATTCCAAGAGAATGTGGAGTTTAAAATCAGCATCCTGGATACACCTTTTCTGACGGAAGCTTGCACTGATCTAAAACAACGATAGTTGTACTAAACTAAACACATTCCAATTACAGCTTCAATATGTTTGCAAACCCTTTCATTAGAAACTTAGGAAAAGTGGATGTGTGTTCTGTAGATGAAGGAATATCTGTTCTTTAAGATATATGACTACCCATGTGCAGGTGTTGTTCAAATTTAATGATGGGATTGAGGAGAATAACATCCTAGAAGAGGCGCAAGCAGAGTTCAGACCAAGATTAGCACATTGGACCAGGTCCTCCGCTCGAGAGTGATGACTTTGAAATATGTCGCCCTGAAGCGTGACCATCTATATGTCGCCTTTATAGATCTGGTAGCGGCATTCGAGGGGGACACTATGGTGGTATTGGATGGGTATGGCATTCCCCTAGACCTGCTAAATCTATTGAAAATCCCACATCCAAGCACCAATGCAAAGTTGAGGTGGAATGGTGCAGGGGATTTGACGGATAATATTGAGATCAGCCCAGGGGTAAGACAAGGGTGTGTACTCGCCCCCACCCTTTTTAGCCTATACATCATCAGAGCTGTAGGCAGGCTGATGAACTGCAAATGCAACGCTTCTAAAATAGAAGGTGTGTCTACACCTAATCTGATGTTTGAGGATTACACCCTGCTAATTCCACGCACTCCAATGGGGCTGCAAGCAGAACTAAATGTATTTTTGTCACCTTCTGTGAGGAAAGAGGTCTAGAATTCAACTCTTCAAAGTCTAAAATAATTACCATAAACCTACACAGAACATATAGAGGAAATGTGTCTACAGAAGGGGTCCCCCTTGAGAAAGTTCAGTACTTTGACTATCTGGGAGTCAGGCTAAGTGACAACCAGACATGGGGTCCCCAGTTGGAGAAGAGCAATACTATTCTCCAAATGAAAACCTCAGCCCTAGGGAGAAATTACAGGGCTGCCTCGGGAAGTGCTCTGTCTCCGGTTATCACCGTGTACTGAGCATCAGCGACTTATGGAGCAGAGATCTGGGGCTGTGCCCCAGCAGAGATGCTGACAATTATTAAAAACAAGTTTATAAGGGGCCTTTTCAATCTCCCCCCAGATTTCCCTATCACTCCACTGATCCAGCCCTCAATCCAATACACCTAGTGGATTTACTTAAACCCCTGCTATATTGGATCATACTCTGGTCCACCAGGGAACAAGTAACGTATAGGGACTTTGTGAAAGAGCCAGTCTCCCTTGATAGGGACCAAAGTACAATTTGGTTGAAGGCGTTAAAAGATACTTCCCATAGAATAGGCATGGCAAACCTATGGGAAACTCTGGAGCTGATTATTAAAAGTGGTGCACAGGAAGTAAAAATCTGATTTTGGGAGGAAATTGTACTCCAAACCTGGAAAGTCTATCAGGAAAACAGCATAACTGGCCAGTTCCTTATAAATAAATGTACACCTAGCATTGATCCATACATAGACAAAATGTACCCATCCTGCTCTAAATGTTTATATGTCCAATTCAGGTGTGGCATACTGCTCTTGAGAACCAACACTATGAAATTGGGCAAGACATTTTAAAACTCCAAGTTCTGCCCAAACTGCCCTAATATTTCAGAAACGGTAGAAAACTTTATGTTCTTTTGTCCCCAATAGAGAATCCTGCTTAAGAAATGGCTGATAGCGGCACTAAAATCCATGGGAGTGAGACATTGCAGGGAAGTGGTAAGGCTCCTTACGAGTGGTACCAGGGAATTCTAGCACTGGCAATCTTGTGCTATTTGTCCTGTGCTGGGAATCAGAGGAAGAAGGCCATAGATAATTCGCCTCCATGATAGCTACTCCGAAGTAAAAGGCCAAGAAGGATTATTTAGTGTCCTATCCTCTTTCAGGTTGCAAACTTTCAACATCAACATCGGGGATACTGTTACTTCTATGTCAAGGTCATTAAATTGCACTATTTACATATGAATTCTTATTTTTATGAAGAATACTGGTATAATATTAGGTCAATCTTGTTGACATTGGGAATAGTAGAACTGTTTTATTCAACAATCATTAATTTTACCATCGCAGATTTTCACTAAATGTAAAAAGGAAGTTTGCATGATGTTAAAATGTCATTTTATGCTTTTCGACTGTAACTTTTCATGGCTTTTAACCGAAATAAAAGGTTTGATCATGATGATGACTGCCCATGTATGGGGATACAGAACATAAAGTTTCCCATAAAAATAAAGCATGTATCAGATTTGAACGCATGAATTCAATCATTTCTAAGGACAGTGCAGATAATCTGTTGCTTAGAAATCTTTTGAACACTTATGTGGAATAGTGACTGCCCAATTTATTATTTGATAGTGCTTTTTTACCCAACTAGTATCCTTGAATAAACGGCGCATGTCAAGAAACATGTATTGGTTGTTGTTTTTCTTTTGTTGTTCATTTCATTATTTATGTATAATACAGTTTCTTTCTTAACAAAACTAATACATGTAATGGTACTCAAAGAATAATGATAAATATGTTTCAAACATCTATTACATGTTGATGACGAGACAGACATTAAATTGGTAATGGTACATGAATTTTGAGAATTTTGGAATTGCATTATCAAGTTTGTTATGTGCTTCTTGCAGGATTTTATAATATGTACTTCATATTACCCTTTATATTTATACAGTATATTTAAGAAACACATTTTCTTCTAGCACTTAAAAAAGTAGCTGCTACTGTTATCCATCTTAATGTATGATACTTCTTTTATGATTGGTATGTTAGCCGGAATAACTGATTAACCAATGCCAGAACTCGAATTTGGTGCCTATGTAGTACAGAGATGTCAGGAGCAGGAGCTCAGCCTGAATAGGTATATCACTGTTCTAAACTTTCACTTGTATTATTATTGATTTTAAAGTTGATTGGTATATGGTTGTACATTGGGAATAGAAAAAAACATAATCATTGTTAGTTTTTGTGTACATGGAATCTATACATGAATGCCCTGCAGACAAAGCTCTTGCTGCATTTTTAGTGAGGCCAGAAAAAACCAATTCCTTGTTCGACAAAACTAATTGCAGGGTATTTTTCTAAAGAAACACGTAGGTATGCTAAAAGGGAAAAACTAAACAGAAAAGCTGCAGCCTTACCTATTCTCCAAGCCATGTAAGTGACCCTATGTTATTTATGAATCCTTCTGCCACATCTTCTACAAAACAGAATTTTGGAAACTATAAGGACATAGCAAGCAGGTGCCTTACAGCAACTTAAAAAATGATAGTAAGTGAGCAACACACTGGCTTAAACAATACCTTCTTAATAAGTGAAAGGAGCACTTAAACAACGAAAGCAATTTCACAAGGCACTTTAAAATCCTTATGGGTTGCACGCTGAGAGTGGTACAACTAAAAAATCTAAAAACAAGGAGAAGCTTGGAAACAATGCAAGAATTGACAGATTGACAGTGATTGTCTTGTTGACTCAATGAAAAAGTGAGTACTAGTAATGTGTATAAGTGAATGTTAAGAATCAGTACAGTAGAGTGAACTGCCTTTCAACGCTGCTCAGCAGTCCTACATGCCTGTCAACAAGTTAATTCTCGAACAAGGATGTGGTGTGTCAGATGTCTAAGAGAATGATCCCACTCTGGCACGTGTAGTTTCCTGCTGCCAATTAAAAGTATGGCTTTAAAGTGGCAGCAGACAACTGCTAGACCGGGATACATTAATTAGTCCTGGATAAAAAGTCGGGTCTTCCTCAACCCAGCACACAAGACAGGGGGGCTCTTGCCAACTATGAAGTCTCATATCACAGAATTCTCATATCACAGAATAAGCAGTATTACGCTACTCCTAGGCGCAGCTGGGGCTGGTCTCTTTGATCACAGTCTGGCGGTGGTGGTAGCAGGGGTGCTAAGGGCAGAAGGCTGCTTTGCCTTGTTGTTCTGTTGCAGCCTGGAGGCTATGGGCATTTATGAGGGAGATGCTCATAGCCACAGACGTATCCTGGGCTCAGTTCCAAGGCAGCGTGGGCAACCATGACTACCCAGAAAGTCCTGGGAGCTTTTAGAAGCACTTGACCCGCCCTCGGAGTGGATGCCAGGAACGTCATGAGTCAGGAGGAAGTGAAGTGGAAAAGGATTTCGTTTTTTGAAGTGCAATGATGCCAATTTAGGCAACACGAGACAACAAGCTAAACAAACGTGACAAAATGTTTTTCAATATAACGGAGATTGCACCAGGAAACGATTGGGGCTTTAAGAAGTCGTCACTGCCCAACGTGTTACTTAGGTGGAAGTGAATGCAGAGCTCCTTTGCAATGGCCTCAGACGCCCATCACATTTGCTAGTTGGCCCGCCACACTGAGTCTCCATTGTCGGTAACAGCATCCTTCTTTAAACTTACATTTTACAGCATTTTTACACCCACCCTCTCCATGGTGCTTCCGGAAAAAAATTGAATAATCGGTTAACCCCTTCCATGCTCATGAGGAGCTCAGCTCGTCATGCAGCACAGTGCTCGTGTGCTTATGACGAACTCAGCTCGTCATGACCACACCCGTTTTTATTGCTGTCCAGCACAGCAGAGGGATACCTCAAGCAGCGATGTGGTTAAAGTAAAAAATCAGGTTGGTTAAAGTTGAATAAGAATGTTCTGCAATGGTGGCAGAGAGATTTGTATGCTGCAATTGCCTCTGGAAAAATAAGCAAAAATTGGGAAATGCAGGAAACTATGCTACACCCAATAGAACTGGAGAAAAAAAAGTGTCCTGCATAAGAACCAATGAAAAGCAAGGAAAAAGAGGGGGCAGGATGTGAAAACCTTGCATGCAAAACCTAAAAACAAGCCGAATTCCCCCTTAAAAGGTAGCCCAAACTCAGCAAATATCCGACCAGAAAAAGCCCAATTGACGGGTTACATCGAAAACTGCGAAAAGTCTAAAAATAATACAAGCAACAGAGCCGGCCGGTAGGGGAGGCAGCAGTAACACAACTAAGGCATTAAGATAAGGTGGGAGGAAGAATGCTATTTTAAATGTAAGCAGCTAGGGTGCAGAAGCTGAATACAGACAAACAGTAACAGAGAAGAAAACCAAGAAAAATATTGCCCTCCAAAGAACAGATAACGAACCGTAGTGTAATGAGTAAGTACTGATTCCGTGCTCTGTGGGAGGAACAGACGAGATAAAGGAAGGATAAAGAGGCAGGACTAATCACTGGCAAGCAGGGATTTTTAAAGGACACTAACATAGACAAATGAAAAGCAATGGCAAGAAGGGGGGTGGAATTGAAGCCCACAGAATGCAGTTCTCAGTTTCACATGAGAGAGGTAGGAAGAGTGTGTGAGAGAGTGAGGGAGAGGGGTAAGTGATAGTTCGAGAATGAGAAGAATCAGTGAGAGTGCCACCTAGAGGGAGGGAAGAGGTGGACCAGTGCATAGCGCGAGGAGGTACAGGAAGGTAGCACTCGTTTTTGGTGCACCTACTGTTTCTGCATTCAAGAGATCAGGGTAGGCTGTAGCCAGTAGATTCTTTACAGCTTATTGCATTCCAGACACTCTGGACTCATTGGCCATTAAGACAAGAAGGAAATGGTGAGTCAGGGAGCTGTATAACTCCAAAAGAGCGTCCAAAATAGGATTTGTGGATTACTTTTTCTTAAATGGCAAGGAATTGTCGCAGTACTTGCCGCACTAGTTTAAAGTGAATACACAAAGTCCGAACTCTTTACTGACTTACTGTGTGTTATTGGAAAAGGCCAACGGTATGAACATAGTTCTATTTAAAAGAGGATTTGTAGCTTGGAAATCCGATTCTTTAAAATGATAAAACGAAACACCAAAGCTGGTAAGATAAGACACAACCCTTCTCAAGAGCAAAAGCATGTGCCGGCCACATGTGCAGTACAACTGGGAGTTATTTGTCCTGGAAGTCGGTTGGAAACATTTTATCAACATACAAAGTATTCAACTCTCTATTATTTGAAAAGAGTTTCCATTGAATGGTATTAACGTTTTAAGAACATCCATGCTGTTAAAAAAATCCATTAATTTTTCACTACCTACAAGAACATAATGTGAACATGTGTAATGTAACTGGTGCTCATGTAAAATGCTCCAATACCTTCAAGTCAGGTTGGGGTCATGCTATATAAAACTGCTAAAATATTAACTAGTAGTTCAATCACAGCATGAGCAGCATATTGTTACTAATTAAAAGAAATCAAGGTGTACTTGGTCCATGAACTGTAGAAAGCCAGAGAAGTGAAATAGGAACTGACGCCTCGCACGCTGTACCAAACCAGAAGGCACCAAAGACGAGTGATAATGATGCCAACGAATGGCAAGTAATGGGTGGGTGAAAAGCCCTTTTTTACAGTTTTTTAAGACACATTACGTTGCCAAGCGGCAAACCATGCATGCTGCCTGCCAACTAGACCTAAAAATGGACATTGAACCAAGGTCCTTGGGGCCCTCTATTTCTCTCATTCACCAGCTGAAAAAAGTCATGACAGGAAGTAAAGTCCGCAGGAGCTAACAATTAAGAAATGAGCAAATGAGAGTGATTGTAAAGCTAACTAATGGTATGCACTGGGCTGGCTCTAAGCCCACTGTAAGATAAAAATAGGTATTTATGCCTACAAAATGTTTGGTAGGCTCGACCTCATATTAGTGAATGCCCGATGTATAGGTTAAAGGTGTAGGTGGTCCTATGCAATGCATCTACTGAGGTGGGCTTTAAACAGGTGTGCGGTGCTCACTCGACAGCCATAAAAGACAGCCGTAAAAGTGCCGCATTGCTGGAGTTGTGGGGTGAGTGTGTAAAATCCTCCATCCTGTCACAGGCACCCTTCAAATTTTGCCACAGAGTGCAGGGTTTTACAGGGGGGCCTTGACCATCAACCGTAGGCGCCAGGGGCTAGGGGGCCAACAGCCTTTCAATGTCAGACAGGCCGACACGTAAAGACTGTTGGAAATCGACATCGTAATCCTGAGTTAGCAAACGATGTCCATAGGAGTGTACAACGCAGTTCAGAGTGACAGGAATACTCTGCGACTCGATCGAAACTGAGTGTAAATGACTAGATGGTTTACGTTCCGACTGCGAACATCGTAATTGGGCAGTCGGAATGTAATCTGCCCTAATCGGTCTGAAGGGCTCCTATGCGGTTGGGAAGATTCCGACTGTCGGGAGGAGACTTTCCGCCCGAGATCGGAATGAGCCCCCTAGTATAAAGATGTAGGCTATAGATCCTAAGAAATTTGGATGGGGCTATCGGGGATACTGTTACTTTTATGTCCAGGTCATTAAATTGTACTATTTACATATGAATTGTTATTGTTATGAAGAATACTGGTATAATAGTTCAATCTTGTTGACATTGGGAATAGTAGAACTGTTTCATTCAACACTTATTAATTTTACCATTGCTAATTTTAACTTAATGTACAAAGGACGTGTGCATGATTTCTTTATTGAAATAAAATGTTTTTCAACTGTTTTTATGGCTTTTAGCCAAAATAAAAGGTTTGATGATGATGATTATGGCTACCCATGTGTGGGAATAAAGAACATAACATTTCTCATAAAAATAAAGCATTTATCAGATTTGAACACAGGAGTTCTATAACTACTAAGGACAGTGCAGATAATATGTTGCTTAGAAATCTTTTGAATAGGGGATGTGGCAGGAGCCCAAAGAAGATGGCAGCTGGTCCGTAACTCTCCCGGGTTGACGGAGACGGAGGCGGCCTCGACGCGGTAACTACCGCACACAAAGACGCGGAAATGGAGGGCTAATCATTGAAAGCCCTGGGGCGTCGCCGGAGCTGCTTTATGCATCGACTGGTGACCTGCAGGCAATTCTTTTCTATTTGCGCACTGTGGAGCGGCTCCGCTGAGCTAGCGACCACCATTTTGTATTACTCCCACTGACGGAATTCCCTCAGCACGCTGGCTGCAATGCTACACACTTTCGACCGCTGAAAACCCTGAGACGTCGTGGGGACTATTTCTCCCTTCAATGTAAGACCGGCAGACAAATTTCATTTATTTATAAGCTGTGGTGTGGCCCCGCTGTTTTTGTTTTTGCGGCCCCTATTGTGTGACACCCAGCTGATACCTTCATTTAAACGCGCTATTTATATTTTTATGCACGCTTTGACTTTTCTCACAACATGTGGTTGCCTCGCATTGATGATTTTTTCCTTTTACTGCAACAGCTGTATTTTGCCTGGTAATACTCAGAATGAATTTCTCCTTCCTGCATGTGATATTCTACAATAAACGAAAGCTATACATGTGCCTCTATTTATAGGATAAAGCTGGCCTTACGCACTCCATGTCAGCCCTCCTCGGCTGCCTTAATGAAACCCATACCCTATGACTCCTGTTTTCAGTGTTTTTGTGGCACTAATTGATGTACGTTTATAGGAGTATGAACACTTTTTCTTGCTGAATTTGACCTGCATTTCATCATATATATATTTATTTATATTGTACTGAGAAGCCAATTAATGAGCTATTGTCAGTTGACACTTCATTATTACCAGTTTCCCAATTACAATTTTGTTCTAATACATGGGAAGATTAACTAAGGACTTTTCTGAGCCAAAGTCTTCAACACGCAGATTCCTAATTCGCACCAGCTCTCGTTATAGTTGTCTCTCCATGGATGACTCAACAATCGTGTCGCCTAAAGGTGCAACGACATCTGCTAACACCCTATCCTCTGGTGATACCAAAGCACAGAGTAAACGGTTGAAGAAAGATCCTCCCTCTCCCCCTTAACAACCTACATCAGTCACAATGGACATACTGTTAGAAGAAATTTGGGCCTTGCGTCCGTTTGTTGAAGAAACTAACTCTAAGCTTTAACTACTCACTGACGGATGGTCAAATGTAGAAGAACGTGTTACCACACTGGAGCAGAATATGGTTTCTCTTAATTCCTCTACTTCCAAAGTGGATTCCTTATGCTCTCAGGTGTCAGCACTACACAAGCAAATTGAAAACTTGGAAAACAAGAATAGAAGAAATAACCTTCAAATGTATGGACTGCCTGAGGAATCGGAGTGTACAGACACAATTGCCTTCTTTAAATCCTTCATTCCAAAAGTCCTCAAGTTTTTGGAAGTTACTCTCCTTAACATTCAGAGAGCTCATCTGTTAGGCCCAACATCAACTTCAACGTCTTCTTCTACAGTAAAAAAGCCGAGGGGAGTGATCCTATACTTTCTGGAATACACTGACTTGGTAAAGATTTTATTTGTGGCTAGGGCAATGAATCGCATTACTTGGTCAGGCAACTCCTTATTCTTCTCTAAAGACTATGCCAAACCAACTGCAGATCGACGCAAGGAGTTCCTGGCATTGAGACCGCAACTTTGTTCAATAGGTGCACGATATGGTCTCTTTCATTCCTGCCTTTTTAAAGTGACCATCAATAACAAAACATATACTTATGAAGACCCAGTAAAATTGAAGAGCTTCCTCTCTTCTTACCAAGCTAAATTTATGGATACTTCTTCAACACGCACCAAATGAATGTTCTGGATCCTAAAATGCTTCTACTCTTGTTAAAAGCTTTTAATCTGTTAATGGTTTACTTGTGTGTTGATATTTAGTAACAATGCTAATTTTCATTAATACTTTTTGATTATATAATTAATCTCTCTTTTCTCCCTACAGGTTAAGTCTCCCTGTCATACTTACCCCTATGTTCCATCATGCATCGGTTCTGTTCTCCTTCCCGCCTTCCCTTCATGGGGTCTGGACACGTCATTGTTCTGTGTGGCCTCACACCCCTCCATCCTTCGTATGTCTTCGATTATTTGTAAGTCTTTAGTTTTACTCATTTTCTTTCTCTTTGGTATTGTGCTAATTCTTTTTTATCTTTCCCCTGCTTCGAAAACTTTGTTTCAATATCCTTTCACCTTAACATTACTCTCTTTTTCACGCTGTTCCTTTACACTTCAAATGTTGTCTACTCACTTCAATTATCCTTCCTCTCTTTTTTCTTTTTCATCTCATCTGCCTCAATTTACATATCATCGGTTCGTTATTTGGTGCAGTTAGACCTGCTCAGAGATTTGTTGCGATTGGTGTTCACTATTTACTCACAGTTTTGTTCTATGTCTTTAAAACTTGTTTCATGGAACGTCAGAGGTTTACATTCACCTATTAAATGACTGAGAGTTTTGACTCATTTAGCTAAATTGGGGGCAGATATAGCATGTTTAAAGGAATCTCATTTGACAGCCGAAGAGTCTATAAAATTAAAGAGAGGTTGGGTGGAGGTTTTTGATCCAGCATTTACGTCCTCCTTTGTTTCGTTTTTTAATGAATACTTCCTCTTGAACCAATCAGATACTTTGCCTTTTCATCTGATTTAGGATGCCTTCAAAGCAACAGCTAGAGACTTTGTTATTAGATATGTCTCTAAGAAACGGAAAAAGGAACAAGAAATCACCTACGCCCTCCTGGTCAAAATAAAGGGACTGGAGCATTCTTATTACTATTCCAAATCGAAAGCTTGTTTGTCTCAACTTATAAATGCTAAATTTCAGTTTAATAATGACACATCTAATAATGCTTCTAATTATCTACTGAAGTCTAGTGCAAAATGCTATGGTGGTCAGAATAAAGCTGCGAAACTACTAGCCAACTATTTGTAGGTTAGACACAACAAGCTCAACATAGAATCTATTCTGGATAAAAACCATGCATTGAAATTCAAAGATGAAGATATCCTAAATGAATTTCTCCAGTTTTTTAAAACTTTGTATACATCTGAGGCTCCTTCTTCTGACCACTTTATTTCCCATTTTTTTATCTAAGATTCTGCACCCTTTGGCCACATGCCAAGATCTCTCACTTTTAGAATTTGACCTTACACAAAAGGAGCTTCTTATCGCTTTGCAAACACTCAAAAAAGATAAGGCCCCTGGCCCAGATGGTTTCACTGTTGAATTTTTTACACAGTTTGCACATTTACTAATTCCCAAATTACACATCCTTATAAATGTTTTTTTTTTACAATCAGGTTAATCTTCTGGCTCCTTCTCAGATGCCCTTATCTGCCTCATACCTAAAGACGGTAAAGATCCATAACATTGCAAAAATTATCTGCTCTTTTCTCTGGTTAACATTGATTACACCATTTTTTCAAAGTCCCTGGCTTCGCGTTTGGAATCTCAACTGCCTGACCTATTAGGAAAAGATCAATCTGGTTTCGTTAAGGGACGACTTATCATTCATAACACTCGTTTATTTTTTGACATCCTCTCCAAAACCTCACATATCTCACATTCCTTAGCAGCAATAGCTCTCGGTGCAGAGAAATCATTTGATAGAGTCGAATAGTCTTATCTCTTTCATATACTTAAATGGTTTGGCTTTGGCCCAAAAATTATTGCCCTCATATCTATTTTATACTCCAACCCAAGAGCGGCTGTTTGCGCAAATGGTGGTATATCTCCCTATTTTCAACTTGGTAGAGGTGTCCGACAGGGTTGTCCACTCTCCCTGTTTCTTTTCAATCTTGCTTTAGAACCCTTTTTGTTAAGAATCTGCCAAAATGATAATATTCATGGTTTCACTTTCAAAGAGACTAAGTCAAAATGGCAGCTTATCCTGACGATGTTCTTCTATTTCTCTCACAACCTCAATCCTCCCTTCCCACCTTTTTAGAGGAGGTTGATTTCTCTGCATCCGTCTCTGGTTATAAACTGAACAAAGATATATGTGAAATTTGACCTTTAACAAAATATACTTTTAAGGCTGACTTTACAGCTTCAGGTTTCGCCTGGAGTCCCCAGTTCATTAAGTATTTAGGTCTACATTTTACTCCCTCTATTTCAGGAACAATATCACAATGTATGGAAAATTGCATACAGAGATTGTCCTCCTTAACAACGAAACGGCATCGTCTATATCTTGGTGGGGTCGCCTAGAAACTATAAAGATGATGCTATCCCCCATAATCCTCTATACAATTTCTAATATTCCACTTTCTATCCCTTAAGAAATGTAATTCCATTTTGTCCTCCTTTCTATGGAGTAATAAAAAATCACATATGTCTATATCAAAACTGATCAGCCCAAAATCGGAGGGGGGGTGAATTTCCCTGACTTTCCCATTTACCATAAATCCTTTTTACTGCATCAGGCTTCGAGATGGCTCTCTGAGTCTCGTATAGACTGCCCTCTTTGGGCCACACTTGAACAATCCTTCATCTCTCCATTCTCATTTAAAGAATACTTGTTGTTTACACGTCAACCACAGTCTCTGTCCACTCTTATAATTAAACATACCTCTAAGATTGTATCATCTGTCTCCTCCTCGAACTCCAGTGATTAGAAACTCACTTCTCAATTCTACTATATGGCATAATGTTTAAATATTAATTATTAATAAACCTTTGTATTGGAAATCCTGGAGACAACGAGTTCTTATTTGGGTACGTCAAATATATAGTCAGGATGAGATTGCGTCCTTTTCATACGCCAGCAGCTCTTTTGACCTGCCTGTATCTTTCCAATCTAAACATTCCCTCTTAACACAAGCCATCCAAAACGCCTGCACCCATTACACAACTCCTCATCACTCCGCTCCTCTTGAACTTTTTCCTGCACACAAACTATGCATGCTCCTAATTAACAACTCTAAGGCTTCTGTTATATACACTTTTTTACATAGTTCATCTGCTCCAAGAGAAAAAACTAAAGTAGAGATGTCTTGGGAAAAAGATTTGGAAGCCTCTTGGTCTGTAGAGTTTTGGAACAGAATTTGCCTTAAACTCAGGAAGTCCTCCAGAGCTGTGAATACCACACAGACACTCTTTTTTATTTATGATAGACTTCTGCTCACCTCATTCACTCTTAGCGCAAGACATACTGAGCTCTCAGATATATGGTGGACTTGTTCCTCACCACATGCTGATCTTTATCATTTGCTTTTTGTATGCACACCTGTTCATAGTTTTTGGAAAGAGGTATGGTCTCAAATTAATTTGATCTTTGGCTCCTGCTGCCCTTTTGCTGTCTCACATATCTTTTTAGGAAGTTTATCCCCTATTTGGGCAAATTGTGATTCTAACGTAAGGTTAATAGATTTATTGATAGCAGGTGCCTTTCAGCAAATAACTAAGAACTGGAAAGACTTTACCAAATTGTCGTATCAAGCATGGTGGTATGCTGTCTGTTATAACCACAGATTGGACACAACATTTGTATACCTCTTACACATGGCATCAAAACGCTCAGATCTATGGTCACCTGTTACGTTGTTTATTGGAACTAGTGCTCGACGATCTCTGTCTATGACTCCCCTCCAACAAGAAGTGACTAAACCTCCATGACTTCCTTCATTTTTACAGTATATGGTTCAACTATATTTCACTTTATAGTGCTCATCTTAACATAGACTGTAATCTTTATTTGTTCACCGACTACTTGTACAATACTGTTGGTTTTTTCTGACTTGTGATATGTTTAACTGACTTACTTTCATATCCTCTGTATGTATCAAAACGGTATTGCTTTATTGTATTTAATCTTTTATTATTATAATAATTGCTGTATTATTTTATTTTCCTTTTTCTCAATAAACTCACTTTTTCACCTTAAAAAAGAAATCTTTTGAATACTTATGTGGATTAATGACTGGCTAATTTATTATTTGATAGTACTTTTTTTACCCGACTAGTTGCCTTGAAAAAACGACACATGTCGAGAAAAATGTGTTGGTTGTTGTTTTTCTTTTATTGTTCTTTTCATGCTTTTATGTACAATACAGTTTATTTCTTAACCAAACTAATACATGTAATGGTACACAAAGAATAATGATCAATATGTTTGAAACATCTATTACATTTTGATGATGAGACAGACATTGAATTGGTATTGGTAACAAAAGAATAATGATAAATATGATTCTAACATTTATTACATATTGATGATTACACAAACATTGGTTTGCTATTAATGAGATTGATATATTGTAACAAATAAAATGAATTTTGAGAATTTGGAATTGCATTATCGATTATCCTATGTGCCTCTTGTAGGATTTTATAATTGATACTTCTTATTGCCTTTTATATTTATACAATATATTTCAGAAACGCATTTTCTTCTAGCACTTAAAAAACCCATCTCAATGTATGATACTCATGTTATGATTGGTATATTAGCCGGAATAACTGATTAACCAAAGCCAGAACTCAAATTTGGTGCCTATGTAGTACACAAATATCAGCAGCAGGACCTCAGCCCAGATAGGTATATCACTGTCCTAAACTTTTACTTGCATAATTATTATTTTGAAGTTGATTGGTATATGGTTGTACATTGGGGATAGAATAAAACATAATCATTGTTAGTTTTTGTGTACATGGAATCTATACATGAATGCCCTGCAGACAAAGCTTGCTGCATTTTTAGTGAGACCAGAAAAAAACACTTCCTTGTTCGACAAAACTAATTGCTAGGTATTTTTCTAAAGAAACACGTAGGTATGCTAATAGGGAAAAACTAAACAGAAATGCTGCAGCCTCACCTATTCTCCAAGCCATGTAAATGACCCCATGTTATTTATGAATCCTTCTGCCACGCCTTCTATACAACAGAATTTTGGAAACTATAAAGAAATAGCAGGCAGCTGCCTCAAATCAACTTAAAAAATGATAGTAAGCGAGCACCATACTAGGTTAAAAAAATACCTCTTTATTAAGTGAAAGGAGCCCTTAAACAACAAAAACAATTTCACGAGGGACTTTAAAATCCTTATGGGTTTCACGCTGAGAGTTGTACAGCTATACTTAAGTGAAACAGGAAATTAAAAAAGGTCAAAACAAGGAGCAACTTGGAACCGATGCAAGACTTGACAGGTTTACAGTGATTGTCTTGTTCACTCAATGAAAAAGTGAGTACTAGTAATGAGTTTAAGTGAATGTTAAGAAACAATACAGTACATAGAGTGAACTGCCTTTCAAAGCTGCTCAGCAATCCTACATGCCTGTCAAGACGTTAACTCTTGAACGAGGCTGGGGCAGGCTAGATGTCTAAGAGAATGGTCCCATTCTGGCACTTGTAGTTTCCTGCTGCCCATCAAAAGTATGGCTTTGAAGTGGAAGCAGACAAGTGCTAAACCGGGATACATTAATTAGTCCTGGATAAAAAGTCGGGTCTTCCTCAACCCTAGACACAAGTTAGAGGTGCTCTTGCCAACTATGCAGTCTCATATCACAGAATAAGCTGCTACTCTGTGGACGGTGCCTGCCTTCACAGTCTGGGAGTGGGGCGGGTGTGCTAAGACATATGGTTGCTTTGCCTTGTTGTTCTATTGTGGCCTGGGGGCTCTGAGAATTTATGAGGGAGATGCTCATAGCCACACACATATCCTGGGCTCAGTCCCAAGGTAGTTTGGGCGACCATGACTACCCCGAAACTCCTAGGAGCTTTTAGAAGCACATGACCCATCCTCAGAGAGGATGCTGGGAAGGTCATGAGTCAGCAGGCAGTGGAGTTGAAAAGGATTTCATTTTTGAAGCACAATGATGCAAACTTTGGCAACATGAGAGAACAAGCTAAATGAACGTGGCAAAATGTTTATCAATATAACGGAGATTAAAAAAGGGCACTTTTGGGTATTTAAGAAGTCGTTACTGTGGAAGTGAATTCAGAGTTCCTTTGCAAAGGCCTCAAATGCACATAATGATTGCTAGTCAGCCCGCAACACTGAGTCATCACTGTCGGTAACCGCATCCCTCTTTAATCTTACATTTTAAAGAATTTTTACACACACCCTCTAAATGGTGCTCCTGGAAAAATACTGAATATTAAAAATAGAGTGGTTACATTTGAATACATTTGAATAAGAACATTTCCGCAATGGCGGAAGAGAGATTATTATTGTGTAATTGCCTTTGACATAATGAACAAGCATTTGGAAATGCAGGAAACTATGCTACACCCAGTAGAACTTGAGGGAAAGTAAGTGTCCCACATAGGAACCAATGAAAAGCCAGGATAGAGAGGGGATGGGATATAAACCCCTTGCATGCGAAACCTAAAAGAGAAGCCCATTTCCCCTTTAAAAGGAATCCCAAACTCAATGAATATCCTACCAGAAAAAGCCCAATTTATGGTTTACATCGAAAAGCGCATAAAGCCTAAAAAAATAGAAAGAACGTAGCCAGAGGCCCGGCAGGGCAGGAAGCAGTAACACAACTATGCCATTAAGATAAGGTGGGAGGAAGAATGCTATATATAAAGGTAAGCAGCTATGGCACTGAAGCTGAGTACAGACAAACAGTAACAAAGCTGAAAACCAAGAAAGAAATAGTCCCCCAAAGAACAGATAAAGAACCATAGCAGAATGAGACAGTACTAAGTCCCTGCTCTGTGGGACTAGCAGAGTAGAGAAAGGAGGGACAAACAGGCAGGAATGATCACTAGCAAGCAGGGAGTTTTTAACGGACATTAAAATAGTAGACAAATGAAAAGCAATAGCAAGAAGGGGGTGGGCTGGAAGCCCACAGACTGATTATAGCAGTCCTCAAATTCACATGAGAGAGGTAGGAAGAGTGTGTGGGAGTCTGAGGCAGAGTGGTAAGGGATGGTACGAGAGAGATAGGGATGAGTGGAAGGGGCACCTAGAGTGGGGGAAGAGGTAGACCAGGGCATAGCGCGAGGAGGTGCAGGAGGGTAGCTCTTGTCTTTAGTGCACCCACTGTTGCTACGTTCGAGAGATCAGGATAGGCTGTAGCCAGTAAACTATTTGCAGCTTATTGCATTTCAGAATTTGGACTCATTGGCCATTAAGACAAGAATGAAATAGTGAGACAGGGAGCTGGTTAACTCCAAAAGAGGGTCCAAAACAGGCTATGTGGATTGCTTTATTTTAAATGGCAAGGGATTATTGCAATACTTGTCTCACTGGTTTAAAGTGAGATCACAAAGTCCAATCTCTTTACTGACTTAGCTTGAGTTAATGGACAAGGCTATCAGTGTGAGCATAGTTCTATTTAGAAGAGGATCAGTAGTTCTGAATTCCAAGCTTTTAATATGATAAAAAGAAACACCAAAGCTTGTAAGATGAGACACAACCCTTTTCACGAGCGAAAGCATGTGCAGTCACATATGCAGTACTACTGGAAGTTAACTGTCCTGGAAGTCTGTTTGACACATTTTGCCAAAATACAAACTATTTAACACTCAGCAAATAAGCTATTATTCGAAAAGAGTTTCCATTGGAGATGGTATTAAAGTTTTAACTTTATCCATGCTGTTAAAAAATACATTAATTTTTCAGGGCCTAAATAAAATAATGTTAACTTGTGTAATGTAACTGGTGCTCGTATAAAGCGCTCCTATACCTTCATGTCACTTTGGGGTCACACTATATACAACTACTCAAATAATAACTAGTACTTCAATCACAGTGTGAGCAGCATATTGTCACTAATTAAAAGAAATCAAGTTGTACTTGGTCCATGGCCAGTAGAAAGCCAGAGAAGTGAAACACGAACTGACGCCTTGCAAGCCCAGCCAAATCAGAAGGCACCAAAGAATAGTGATAATGATGCCAACGAATGGTAAGTAATGGGTTTGCTAAAATACCTTTTTTAGATTTTTTTTAGACACATTAGATTGCAACAACCCATGCATGCTGCCTGCAGACTCGACCAAAAAATGTACAATGGGGTTCTCTATTTCTGTTCTTCACCAGCTGAAAAGAAATCATGAACAGGAAGTAAAGTTTGCACAAGCTAACAAATAAGAAGCAAGCAAATGAGCGTGATTATAAAGCCAACCAATGGTAAGCACTGGGCAGGTTGTAAGCCCACTTTAAGATGAAAATAGTTTTTTTTGCCTACAGACTGTTTGGTAGGCTTGACAGTATAGTTTCTTTCCTAACCAAATGAATCCATGTAATGGTCCTCAAAGAATAATGATACATATGATACAAACATCTATTACATGTTGATGATGGGACAGGCATTGATTTGGTAATGATACACAAAGAATAATGATAAATGTGATTCTGATATATATTTCATAACAATGATTACACAAGCCTTGGTTTGCTATTAATGAGATTGATATATTGTAACAAATAAAATGAATTTTGAGAATGTGGAATTGCATCCTCGAATGTCTAAGGTGCCTCTTGCATGATTTTATAATAGATACTTCACATTGCCTTTTATATTAATACTGTACTAGCTTACCCGTTGCGCGTTGCTGCGATGTCAGAAGAAAGGAAATTTAAAGAAACTTCTTATGTTAACATTCAATTTACATTGTGTCATTTTTATTGAAACTTATTCATTTTAATATGGAAAACATTTTAATGTGTGGTTTTAATTCTGTTTATTTATTCAAGTGCTTGTGGATACACGGTATTTTTTGTTTTTCCGTCTGGTGCGTACACGAATAAATCAGAAGGTTTTCCGACGCGTGAGCTGGCCACATACAGTTGTCCATGTGAGAAGCAAGGATTCTCCAAATCTAGTCCACACACTTGCAGCGATTGTCCTTGTGCTTTGTTGATGGTCATTGCAAAAGCGAGTTGCACCGTAAACTGTAAACGTTCAGTATTGGAAAGATTATGAGGGCCCTGGGGGCCGATATTTAACAAATTGTTTTTCCAGAAACCTTCGCAGGAGTGTACTCAACATCTTTTAACAAATTTCTTTTTTTTTTTTTTTTTTTTTTTTTTGCCAGAAACCTTCGCGGGAGTGTACTCAACAACTTCCCAAAGTTTCATGCCGATCGGATGAATGGTGTAGTAATGCATAAAGGACAAACAGACAGACATACTTTTTTTTTAGTATATATAAATATTAAAGAAACACATTTCTTCTAGCACTTAAAAAACTAGCTGCTCCTTTTATCCATCTCAATGTATGATATTCATTTTATGATTGGGGTATTATCAGGAATAACTGAGTAACCCCTGCCAGAACTCGAATTTGATGCCTATGAAATACACATATGTCAGCAGCAGGATCTCAGCCCGGATAGGTATATCACTGTCCTAAACTTTCACTTGTATAATTATTGATTATAAAGTTAGTTGTTATATTGTTATACACTGGGGATAGAAAAAATAAACATAGTTAGGTTTAGTGTACATGGAATCCATACATGAATGCCTTGCAGACAAATCTCTTGCTGCATTTGTAGTGAGGCCAGAACGAACCAGTTCCAGATTCAACAAAACTAATTGCGTGGTATTTTTCTAAAGAAACACTTTGGTATGCAATGAGAAAAAAACTAAACAAAAAGGCTGCAGCCTAACCTGTTCTCCAAGCTATGCAAGTGACCACATGTTATTTATGAATCCATCTGCCACTCCTTCTATACAACAGAAGTTTGCAAACTATAAGGACATAGCAGGCAGCTGCCTTACAGTAAGTTAAAAAATGATAGTAAGTGAGCCCCACACTGGTTTAAAAAAAGGACCTTTTTAGTAAGTGAAAGGAGCACTTAAACAACAAAAACAATTACACCAGGGACTCTAGAATTCTTATGGGTTGCATGCTGAGATTTGTATAGCTATACTTAAGTGAAACAGGAAACTCAAAAAATTTAAAAACAAGGAGCAGCTTGGAAACAATGCAAAAAGACGGATTTACAGTGATTGTCTTGCTGACTCAATGGAAAAGTGAGTACTAGTAATGAGTATAAGTGAATGTTCACAAACAGTACAGTACATAGAGTGAACTGCCTTTCAATGCTGCTCGGCAGTCCTACTTACCTGTCAACAAGTTGACTTTCGAACAAGGCTGGGGCAGGCTCGATGTCTAAGAGAATGACCCCAATATGGCACTTGTAGGTTCCTGCTGCCCATTAAACGTATGGCTTTGAAGTAGCAGCACACACGTGCTAGACCTGGATACATTAATTTGTACTGGATGAAAAGTCAGGTCTGCCTCAACCCAGCACACAAGACAGGGAGCTCTTGCCAACAATGAAGTTTCATATCACAGAATAAGCAACACTCCACTACTCTCAGGCACACCTGGGGGCTGTCTCTCCCCTCACAGTCTGGAGGGAGGGGAACAGGGAGTGCTGATGGCTGGTTGCTGCTTTCCCTTGTTGTGGTATTGCAGCTTGATGGCTACGGGCATTTATGAGGGAGATGCTCATAGCCACAGACAAATCCTGGGCCCAGTTCCAAGGCAGCTTGGGTGACCATGACTACCCGGAAACTCCTATGAGCTTTTAGAGGCACGTGACCCCCCACTCGGAGAGAATGCCAGGAAGGTCACATGTCAGCAGGCATTCGAGTGGAAAAGGACTTTATTTTGAAGCGCAATGATGCCAACTTTGGCAACACAAGAGAACAAGCTAAATAAACGTGGAGAAATGTTTTTCAATATAACGGAGATTGCACGAGGACATGACCGGGGCTTTAAGAGACCTATACTGCTGATGCATTACTTAGGCAGAGGTGAATGCTGAGCTCATTTTCAATGACCTCACACGCCCATCACGATTGCAAGTAGGCCTGCAACACTGAGTCATCACTGTCAGAAAACACATCCCTCTTTAATCTTACATTTTACAGAATTTTTACAGGCACCCTTTACAAGGTGCTTCCGGAAAAATAGAGAATAATCAATTAAAATAAAAAAGGAGAGAAGTCAAAATTGAATAAGAACATTTCCACAATGTTGGTTAAGAGATTATTATTTTGCAATTGCCTTTGACAAAATAGTCAAGCATTAGTAAACACAGGGAACTATGCTACACCCTATAGAACTTGAGGAAAAGTAAGTGGCCCACACAGGAAGCAATGAAAATCCCAGAAAGAGAGGGTGTGGGATGTTAACCCCTTGAAATCGAAACATAAATAAACAAGCCCAATCCCCCTTAAAAGAAAGCCAAAACTCCACAAATATCCTACCAGAAAAAGCCGAACTGACTGTGGACAAGGAAAGGGCAAAAATCCTAACAAAAATACAAGCAACGGAGTGGGAGGCACGGCAGGGGAGGCAGCAGTAACACAACTGTGGCATTAAGAGAAGGTGGGAGGAGGAATGCTATATTTAAATGTAAGCAGTTCGGACGCTGAAGCTGAAGATAGACAAACAGTTACAGAGCAGAAAATCAAGAAATAAATAGTCCTCCAAAGAACAGATAAAGAAACATTGAAGAATGAGACAATACTAAGTCCCTGCTCTGTGGGAGGAATAGAAGAGAGAAAGGAGGGACAAAGATGCTGGAATGAGCACTAGCAAGCAGGGATTTGTAAAGGACAGTTTCACATGAGAGGGGCATGAAGAGTGTGTGAGAGAGTGAGGGAGAGGGGGAGAGGGGTAAGGGATGGTATGAGAGAGAGAGAGGGATGAGTGGGATGGACACCTACAGTGGGAGAGGAGGTGGACCAGTGAATAGCACGAGGATGTGCAGAAAGTTAGCCCTCGTCTTCAGTGCACCCACTGTTTCTACGTTCAAGAGATCAGGTTAGGCTGTAGCCGTAGATTATTTACAGCGCATTGCATTTCAGACACTCTGGACTCATTATCCATAAAGAGAAGAATTAAATAGTGTAGTGAGACAGGGAGCTGGTTAACTCCAAAAGAGGATCCAAAACAGGCTGTGTGGATTGCTTTGTTCTAAATGGCAAGAGATTATTGCAATACTTGTCGAATTGGCTTAAAGTGAAAACACAAAGTCCAATCTCTCCACTGACTTACCGTGTGCTATTGGACAAGGCAAACAGTGTGAACATAGTTGTATTTAACGGAGGATCAGTAGTCCTGAAAACCAAGCTTTTAAAATGATCAAAGGAAACGCCAAAGCTTGTAAGATGAGACACAACCCTTTTTACAAGCAAAAGCATACGTCGGCCACATATGCAGTACAACCGGGACTTAACTGTCCTGGAAGTCGGTTATACGCATTTTGTCAAACTACGAAGTATTCAACACTCAGCAAATAGGCTATTATTCAAAAAGAGTTTCCATTGGACATGGTATTAAAGTTTTTATGAACATCCATGTTGTTAAAAAAAATCCATACATTTTTCTTGTCAATCAATCAAGAAGTCTTTATTCGATTGATTCATCATAAAAGACATAAATTTACAATATACAACAGTAAGATTTATATAAACTACACAAAACATCTAAAACCATATTAAATCACTTATACAGGCTTCTTGTAGATGAATACAACATTGTCATTGACATAAAAATTTTACAAGAGGACATAAAGCATTAAAAACATTATTGAACCCCTAGATGGTTGTTTTTAATAAACCTAATTCTAAGAATCCAAGCCCACCCCAGAAATTTTGCTACACCCACAACAATTAATGGGGAAAGATTGGTTCTTAAAATTCTGCTGGCTTCAGCAGCCGAACGGGTACCTAGGCTTCTACTTACCGGGCTTAACTACTTGGCTCTTGGAGCAATATACAGGGGACAGACAAACAAAAAATGGTGTATATTTTCACCCTGACCAGGGCAGTTCGGACAGAGACCAGTCCCACCAGTCCCCCAATTTTTAGTGAAGTCCCTTAACGGCAGCGAACCACATCTGAACTGATGGAAAAGTTTACGATCCATGGGCTTTGTTATCGTGTCCCAATATTTTTCAAGCTTGGGAACGTCTTTAAAGACGATAAATAGACTAGTAAGATTACTGGAGCACAAATGCAAATGTCTATTATGAACCACCCAGTCCCAATAGTGGAATTTTAAATCTTTTTTAGAGGGAAAAATAGCAGATTCAGGAGCTAACCACAGATCACCATACCCCAGGACATTTAGGGTAGATCTTAGATCCCTAAACCAACCTATTTTTAAAGAGCCAGGCAGATCTTTGACCTCCAAACAAGCCTTAGCATAAAAATGGAGTTCCGGCGTTGACCACAGACGTCGCCAGAATGCCAATGGACGAAATCTTGCTTGGTCCTCCACTGGATGACACCCCAGGTCGTACAAAAGCGGGATCCGCGGAGTCGACTGAGGCAAACCCGTAGCTACCCTGAGAAATTTATTTTGGGCTGTTCTCAAGGGGTCCAATTTATTAAAGCCCCATAATTCTGCCCCGTAGAGGACTGAGGGTAGTATCTTTGAGCCATAGATCTTAACTAGTGGTGAAATTGGCCGGGTAAAAGAGCCTTTATGCTCTTTAATCAAAGCACCACCGATCTGTAGGTGCTTTAAAGCCATTAGCTCAACCTGGTGTGACCAGCTTAGGGTCTCGCTAAATGTAACTCCCAAATAGGTGAAAAACTTGGTTTGTTCCAGGGGGATACCCCCCAAAGTAACCCTTACAGTGACCTGGTTGTGTCCTCCTAGGACCATAAATTTGGTCTTGGACACATTCACCTCAAGCTCATGCTCGCTGCAGAAAAACTCAAACCTCGACAGGGCCTGTTGAAGACCCTGTCTGGTTTTTGAAATCAGGAGAGTGTCGTCAGCGAACATGAGCAAGGGGATTTTCATTCCAGCTAGGGTCGGGGCGTCTGTGGGGTAATTATCAAAATATTTAGTAACCGTGTTAATATAAAGGGAAAAAAGGGTGGGAGCTAAGACACACCCTTGTCTAACGCCTTTGGCCACAGGGAACCTATCCGTCACCTCCCCTGGTTTTCCCCAGCGGACTTGGGCATAGGTATGTGAATGTAAATTTACCAGGAGGCGTACTAGGAGGGGTGGCATACCCAGTTCTAATAAACCATTCCACAACCGAGCCCTCGGGACGAGGTCAAAAGCAGACCTCAAGTCCACGAAGGCTGCATAGAGGTTACCCTTGCCCAAGAAGACCGTCTTCCAGTAAAGAAGCATAAAACAGAAGGCCTGGTCTAGGGTACTCACATGAGACCTGAAACCAGCTTGAAGTGGAGTTAGAACATTGTATTCATCAATCCATTTCTGGATCCTGGCAAGAACAAGGCGGGCTGTGATTTTTTGCACCGCGTCTATAAGGCTGATCGGCCGGTAATTGGATGGAACCGACCGATCACCTTTCTTGTATATAGGCAGGATCTCTGCACCTGCCCAGGACTCAGGAACCCTAGCTCCAGTCGCCAAGGGGTTAACCAGCTGGACTAAGTATGGTACCCAAAGATCATGATCCTGTTTGAATAAATCCGCTGGAATACAATCAGGACCAGGTGCCTTTCCCCTTGGGACAGATTTCAAGACTAATTCAACCTCTCTAGCCGTAAATTCTAAAGGATCAACCGACAGTGGCCAGCAGATATTATCCTGTGCGCTACTGAGGCACCTAAATTGTTCCTCAAAGTAGCGGACCCATTTTTGTTGGTCCCCGAAGCTGGGCTTGGACGATCATCCTGCGACGAACCCCATTTCAGAAGGTGCCAAAACGGTAGCATGTTCCTGGAGCTACATGCTTCTGTTAATGTTAGCCACCGTTCTTCGTCCCAGTTGGCCTTAGCAGAACATTTGGCAACATTAAACGCCTTTCTACACAACCTAATTAAAGTGGGGTTCTTAAGTTTTATGGCTTTAAACAGTTCTACGTGGGTCCGTCGGCACTCATCATTAAACCAGTTGGAGGTTTTTATTTTCGCCCTGTTGCCCCTTTTAGAAATGAACTTTGTAAACAAACTTTTTAGAGACTTAAACAAGCTGTTATGTGTGTCAGTAATAATTGTGTTGATGGCCTCCTGTGAATCACATTTGGAGATATCAGCTAAAGAGTTAGAGACCAAAGATCTGATCTTTTTACGGGCTTCAGCATCAACAGAGATCTTTGGCCAGCGTACCCTCCCATTATCTTATTGCATGAACCCGGGAACTCACCTGATATTACGTGACCACACTATTGTATTTTACATACTGCACTTTTTACAGCTAAAATTTGTATCTTAAGACAGTGTCAATTGCTCGAACCCCCTCGCAGGAGGACTGGATGGTAGCAATAATTCAGATGGTATCCCACGAAAGTGTAATATATATCAACTGAAAGTTCAGGAGGAAGTTTTCCATCAAGTATGGGCTCCGTTTCTCCAAAACTCCTGAATGTTTCCTCCCTCTCCCCTATTTCATTCATCTCTTCTCCTTCTCCTCCCCCTCCTCTTCTGCTTCTTTCTTCTCCGCCCCTTTCCTTTTTTCTTTCTCCCCCTAATACTTCCTCCCTTCTCTCTTTTCTCTTATTGTGTATGTACCTTTCCCCTTCATCTTTCCCTCCCCTTTACTTCCCCTTTCCTTCCTTCCTCTTTTCCTCCTCACACTCTTCTCCTTCTTTCACTATTTATTTTTCTGGGTAAGGAGTCTTAATCACCCTTCATTTATTTATTTATGTATTTATTTATTTATGACTTTCCATCACCTTCAACATTCATCACATCTTACATATCCAATATTCTGTAGATCCAAATCTGCACCCCCTACACATGATCCATTCTGTATAATACATTGTGTGACTGTGAGCAATGAAGGTTATGAATTTCCAAGCATACTATACATGATATCCTTCTCATCCATTATCTGCTCCTTGTCTTCTATCTGACCCCTTATTTTTCCCTCCTCTCTCCTATTCTGTGAAGTCCTCTCTCCTTCACAGCACACTAATATTCTCATTGACAATAGACTCGTGTTGGTCCATTATGTTGTGTAACAATTTTTATGTATCTGTATGTCTTACATTTCTTCAATAAAAATTACGAAACAAAAAAGAACCCAGAAAGCTGCAGGAACTGGAATCCATGTAGTTCTTACTCTAATCTGCCACTGACCACTACCAATTCATGCACAAAGCACACACCTGCGTATGCTTATAATAACACTTGCTATACAGCTTATTAACTTGCCAATTACCAACGTTTATTTATGAAACTGATTCCAAGAGAATGTGGAGTTTAAAATCAGCATCCTGGATACACCTTTTCTGACGGAAGCTTGCACTGATCTAAAACAACGATAGTTGTACTAAACTAAACACATTCCAATTACAGCTTCAATATGTTTGCAAACCCTTTCATTAGAAACTTAGGAAAAGTGGATGTGTGTTCTGTAGATGAAGGAATATCTGTTCTTTAAGATATATGACTACCCATGTGCAGGTGTTGTTCAAATATAATGATGGGATTGAGGAGAATAACATCCTAGAAGAGGCGCAAGGAGAGTTCAGACCAAGATTAGCACATTGGACCAGGTCCTCCGCTCGAGAGTGATGACTTTGAAATATGTCGCCCTGAAGCGTGACCATCTATATGTCGCCTTTATAGATCTGGTAGCGGCATTCGAGGGGAACACTATGGTGGTATTGGATGGGTATGGCATTCCCCTAGACCTGCTAAATCTATTGAAAATCCCACATCCAAGCACCAATGCAAAGTTGAGGTGGAATGGTGCAGGGGATTTGACGGATAATATTGAGATCAGCCCAGGGATAAGACAAGGGTGTGTACTCGCCCCCACCCTTTTTAGCCTATACATCATCAGAGCTGTAGGCAGGCTGATGAACTGCAAATGCAACGCTTCTAAAATAGAAGGTGTGTCTACACCTAATCTGATGTTTGAGGATTACACCCTGCTAATTTCACGCACTCCAATGGGGCTGCAAGCAGAACTAAATGTATTTTTGTCACCTTCTGTGAGGAAAGAGGTCTAGAATTCAACTCTTCAAAGTCTAAAATAATTACCATAAACCTACACAGAACATATAGAGGAAATGTGTCTATAGAAGGGGTCCCCCTTGAGAAAGTTCAGTACTTTGACTATCTGGGAGTCAGGCTAAGTGACAACCAGACATGGGGTCCCCAGTTGGAGAAGAGCAATACTATTCTCCAAATGAAAACCTCAGCCCTAGGGAGAAATTACAGGGCTGCCTCGGGAAGTGCTCTGTCTCCGGTTATCACCGTGTACTGAGCATCAGCGACTTATGGAGCAGAGATCTGGGGCTGTGCCCCAGCAGAGATGCTGACAATTATTAAAAACAAGTTTATAAGGGGCCTTTTCAATCTCCCCCCAGATTTCCCTATCACTCCACTGATCCAGCCCTCAATCCAATACACCTAGTGGATTTACTTAAACCCCTGCTAAATTGGATCATACTCTGGTCCACCAGGGAACAAGTAACGTATAGGGACTTTGTGAAAGAGCCAGTCTCCCTTGATAGGGACCAAAGTACAATTTGGTTGAAGGCGTTAAAAGATACTTCCCATAGAATAGGCATGGCAAACCTATGGGAAACTCTGGAGCTGATTATTAAAAGTGGTGCACAGGAAGTAAAAATCTGATTTTGGGAGGAAATTGTACTCCAAACCTGGAAAGTCTATCAGGAAAACAGCATAACTGGCCAGTTCCTTATAAATAAATGTACACCTAGCATTGATCCATACATAGACAAAATGTACCCATCCTGCTCTAAATGTTTATATGTCCAATTCAGGTGTGGCATACTGCTCTTGAGAACCAACACTATGAAATTGGGCAAGACATTTTAAAACTCCAAGTTCTGCCCAAACTGCCCTAATATTTCAGAAACGGTAGAAAACTTTATGTTCTTTTGTCCCCAATAGAGAATCCTGCTTAAGAAATGGCTGATAGCGGCACTAAAATCCATGGGAGTGAGACATTGCAGGGAAGTGGTAAGGCTCCTTAAGAGTGGTACCAGGGAATTCTAGCACTGGCAGTCTTGTGCTATTTGTCCTGTGCTGGGAATCAGAGGAAGAAGGCCATAGATAATTCGCCTCCATGATAGCTACTCCGAAGTAAAAGGCCAAGAAGGATTATTTAGTGTCCTATCCTCTTTCAGGTTGCAAACTTTCAACATCAACATCGGGAATACTGTTACTTCTATGTCAAGGTCATTAAATTGCACTATTTACATATGAATTCTTATTTTTATGAAGAATACTGGTATAATATTAGGTCAATCTTGTTGACATTGGGAATAGTAGAACTGTTTTATTCAACATTCATTAATTTTACCATCGCAGATTTTCACTAAATGTAAAAAGGAAGTTTGCATGATGTTAAAATGTCATTTTATGCTTTTCGACTGTAACTTTTCATGGCTTTTAGCCGAAATAAAAGGTTTGATCATGATGATGACTGCCCATGTATGGGAATACAGAACATAAAGTTTCCCATAAAAATAAAGCATGTATCAGATTTGAACGCATGAATTCAATCATTTCTAAGGACAGTGCAGATAATCTGTTGCTTAGAAATCTTTCGAACACTTATGTGGAATAGTGACTGCCCAATTTATTATTTGATAGTGCTTTTTTACCCAACTAGTATCCTTGAATAAATGGCGCATGTCAAGAAACATGTGTTGGTTGTTGTTTTTCTTTTGTTGTTCATTTCATTATTTATGTATAATACAGTTTCTTTCTTAACAAAACTAATACATGTAATGGTACTCAAAGAATAATGATAAATATGTTTCAAACATCTATTACATGTTGATGACGAGACAGACATTAAATTGGTAATGGTACATGAATTTTGAGAATTTTGGAATTGCATTATCAGTTTTGTTATGTGCTTCTTGCAGGATTTTATAATATGTAGCTTCATATTACCCTTTATATTTATACAGTATATTTAAGAAACACATTTTCTTCTAGCACTTAAAAAAGTAGCTGCTACTGTTATCCATCTTAATGTATGATACTGCTTTTATGATTGGTATGTTAGCCGGAATAACTGATTAACCAATGCCAGAACTCGAATTTGGTGCCTATGTAGTACAGAGATGTCAGGAGCAGGAGCTCAGCCTAAATAGGTATATCACTGTTCTAAACTTTCACTTGTATTATTATTGATTTTAAAGTTGATTGGTATATGGTTGTACATTGGGAATAGAAAAAAACATAATCATTGTTAGTTTTTGTGTACATGGAATCTATACATGAATGCCCTGCAGACAAAGCTCTTGCTGCATTTTTAGTGAGGCCAGAAAAAACCAATTCCTTGTTCGACAAAACTAATTGCAGGGTATTTTTCTAAAGAAACACGTAGGTATGCTAAAAGGGAAAAACTAAACAGAAAAGCTGCAGCCTTACCTATTCTCCAAGCCATGTAAGTGACCCCATGTTATTTATGAATCCTTCTGCCACATCTTCTACAAAAAAGAATTTTGGAAACTATAAGGACATAGCAAGCAGGTGCCTTACAGCAACTTAAAAAATGATAGTAAGTGAGCAACACACTGGCTTAAACAATACCTTCTTAATAAGTGAAAGGAGCACTTAAACAATGAAAGCAATTTCACAAGGCACTTTAAAATCCTTATGGGTTGCACGCTGAGAGTTGTACAACTGAAAAATCTAAAAACAAGGAGAAGCTTGGAAACAATGCAAGAATTGACAGATTGACAGTGATTGTCTTGTTGACTCAATGAAAAAGTGAGTACTAGTAATGTGTATAAGTGAATGTTAAGAAACAGTACAGTAGAGTGAACTGCCTTTCAACGCTGCTCAGCAGTCCTACATGCCTGTCAACAAGTTAATTCTCGAACAAGGATGTGGTGTGTCAGATGTCTAAGAGAATGATCCCACTCTGGCACGTGTAGTTTCCTGCTGCCAATTAAAAGTATGGCTTTAAAGTGGCAGCAGACAACTGCTAGACCGGGATACATTAATTAGTCCTGGATAAAAAGTCGGGTCTTCCTCAACCCAGCACACAAGACAGGGGGGCTCTTGCCAACTATGAAGTCTCATATCACAGAATTCTCATATCACAGAATAAGCAGTATTCCGCTACTCTTAGGCGCAGCTGGGGCTGGTCTCTTTGATCACAGTCTGGCGGTGGTGGTAGCAGGGGTGCTAAGGGCAGAAGGCTGCTTTGCCTTGTTGTTCTGTTGCAGCCTGGAGGCTATGGGCATTTATGAGGGAGATGCTCATAGCCACAGACGTATCCTGGGCTCAGTTCCAAGGCAGCGTGGCCAACCATGACTACCCAGAAAGTCCTGGGAGCTTTTAGAAGCACTTGACCCGCCCTCGGAGTGGATGCCAGGAACGTCATGAGTCAGGAGGAAGTGAAGTGGAAAAGGATTTCGTTTTTTGAAGTGCAATGATGCCAATTTAGGCAACACGAGACAACAAGCTAAACAAACGTGACAAAATGTTTTTCAATATAACGGAGATTGCACCAGGAAACGATTGGGGCTTTAAGAAGTCGTCACTGCCCAACGTGTTACTTAGGTGGAAGTGAATGCAGAGCTCCTTTGCAATGGCCTCACACGCCCATCACATTTGCTAGTTGGCCCGCCACACTGAGTCTCCATTGTCGGTAACAGCATCCTTCTTTAAACTTACATTTTACAGCATTTTTACACCCACCCTCTCCATGGTGCTTCCGGAAAAAACTTGAATAATCGGTTAACCCCTTCCATGCTCATGAGGAACTCAGCTCGTCATGCAGCACAGTGCTCGTGTGCTTATGACGAACTCAGCTCGTCATGACCACACCCGTTTTTATTGCTGTCCAGCACAGCAGAGGGATACCTCAAGCAGCGATGTGGTTAAAGTAAAAAATCAGGTTGGTTAAAGTTGAATAAGAATGTTCTGCAATGGTGGCAGAGAGATTTGTATGCTGCAATTGCCTCTGGAAAAATAAGCAAAAATTGGGAAATGCAGGAAACTATGCTACACCCAATAGAACTGGAGAAAAAGTAAGTGTCCTGCATAAGAACCAATGAAAAGCAAGGAAAAAGAGGGGCAGGATGTGAAAACCTTGCATGCAAAACCTAAAAACAAGCCGAATTCCCCCTTAAAAGGTAGCCCAAACTCAGCAAATATCCTACCAGAAAAAGCCCAATTGACGGGTTACATCGAAAACTGCGAAAAGTCTAAAAATAATACAAGCAACAGAGCCGGCCGGTAGGGGAGGCAGCAGTAACACAACTAAGGCATTAAGATAAGGTGGGAGGAAGAATGCTATTTTAAATGTAAGCAGCTAGGGTGCAGAAGCTGAATACAGACAAACAGTAACAGAGAAGAAAACCAAGAAAAATATTGCCCCCCAAAGAACAGATAACGAACCGTAGTGGAATGAGAAAGTACTGATTCCGTGCTCTGTGGGAGGAACAGACGAGATAAAGGAAGGATAAAGAGGCAGGACTAATCACTGGCAAGCAGGGATTTTTAAAGGACACTAACATAGACAAATGAAAAGCAATGGCAAGAAGGGGGGTGGAATTGAAGCCCACAGAATGCAGTTCTCAGTTTCACATGAGAGAGGTAGGAAGAGTGTGTGAGAGAGTGAGGGAGAGGGGTAAGTGATAGTTCGAGAATGAGAAGAATCAGTGAGAGTGCCACCTAGAGGGAGGGAAGAGGTGGACCAGTGCATAGCGCGAGGAGGTACAGGAAGGTAGCACTCGTTTTTGGTGCACCTACTGTTTCTGCATTCAAGAGATCAGGGTAGGCTGTAGCCAGTAGATTCTTTACAGCTTATTGCATTCCAGACACTCTGGACTCAATGGCCATTAAGACAAGAAGGAAATGGTGAGTCAGGGAGCTGTATAACTCCAAAAGAGCGTCCAAAATAGGATTTGTGGATTACTTTTTCTTAAATGGCAAGGAATTGTCGCAGTACTTGCCGCACTAGTTTAAAGTGAATACACAAAGTCCGAACTCTTTACTGACTTACTGTGTGTTATTGGAAAAGGCCAACAGTATGAACATAGTTCTATTTAAAAGAGGATTTGTAGCTTGGAAATCCGATTCTTTAAAATGATAAAACGAAACACCAAAGCTGGTAAGATAAGACACAACCCTTCTCAAGAGCAAAAGCATGTGCCGGCCACATGTGCAGTACAACTGGGAGTTATTTGTCCTGGAAGTCGGTTGGAAACATTTTATCAACATACAAAGTATTCAACTCTCTATTATTTGAAAAGAGTTTCCATTGAATGGTATTAACGTTTTAAGAACATCCATGCTGTTAAAAAAATCCATTAATTTTTCACTACCTACAAGAACATAATGTGAACATGTGTAATGTAACTGGTGATCATGTAAAATGCTCCAATACCTTCAAGTCAGGTTGGGGTCATGCTATATAAAACTGCTAAAATATTAACTAGTAGTTCAAACACAGCATGAGCAGCATATTGTTACTAATTAAAAGAAATCAAGCTGTACTTGGTCCATGAACTGTAGAAAGCCAGAGAAGTGAAATAGGAACTGACGCCTCGCACGCTGTGCCAAACCAGAAGGCACCAAAGACGAGTGATAATGATGCCAACGAATGGCAAGTAATGGGTGGGTGAAAAGCCCTTTTTTACAGTTTTTTAAGACACATTACGTTGCCAAGCGGCAAACCATGCATGCTGCCTGCCAACTAGACCTAAAAATGGACATTGAACCAAGGTCCTTGGGGCCCTCTATTTCTCTCATTCACCAGCTGAAAAAAGTCATGACAGGAAGTAAAGTCCGCAGGAGCTAACAATTAAGAAATGAGCAAATGAGAGTGATTGTAAAGCTAACTAATGGTATGCACTGGGCTGGCTCTAAGCCCACTGTAAGATAAAAATAGGTATTTATGCCTACAAAATGTTTGGTAGGCTCGACCTCATATTAGTGAATGCCCGATGTATAGGTTAAAGGTGTAGGTGGTCCTATGCAATGCATCTACTGAGGTGGGCTTTAAACAGGTGTGCGGTGCTCACTCGACAGCCATAAAAGACAGCCGTAAAAGTGCCGCATTGCTGGAGTTGTGGGGTGAGTGTGTAAAATCCTCCATCCTGTCACAGGCACCCTTCAAATTTTGCCACAGAGTGCAGGGTTTTACAGGGGGGCCTTGACCATCAACCGTAGGCGCCAGGGGCTAGGGGGCCAACAGCCTTTCAATGTCAGACAGGCCGACACGTAAAGACTGTTGGAAATCGACATCGTAATCCTGAGTTAGCAAACGATGTCCATAGGAGTGTACAACGCAGTTCAGAGTGACAGGACTACTCTGCGACTCGATCGAAACTGAGTGTAAATGACCAGATGGTTTACGTTCCGACTGCGAACATCGTAATTGGGCAGTCGGAATGTAATCTGCCCTAATCGGTCTGAAGGGCTCTTATGCGGTTGGGAAGATTCCGACTGTCGGGAGGAGACTTTCCGCCCGAGATCAGAATGAGCCCCCTAGTATAAAGATGTAGGCTATAGATCCTAAGAAATTTGGATGGGGCTATCGGGGATACTGTTACTTTTATGTCCAGGTCATTAAATTGTACTATTTACATATGAATTGTTATTGTTATGAAGAATACTGGTATAATAGTTCAATCTTGTTGACATTGGGAATAGTAGAACTGTTTCATTCAACACTTATTAATTTTACCATTGCTAATTTTAACTTAATGTACAAAGGACGTTTGCATGATTTCTTTATTGAAATAAAATGTTTTTCAACTGTTTTTATGGCTTTTAGCCAAAATAAAAGGTTTGATGATGATGATTATGGCTACCCATGTGTGGGGATAAAGAACATAACATTTCTCATAAAAATAAAGCATTTATCAGATTTGAACACAGGAGTTCTATAACTACTAAGGACAGTGCAGATAATATGTTGCTTAGAAATCTTTTGAATAGGGGATGTGGCAGGAGCCCAAAGAAGATGGCAGCTGGTCCGTAACTCTCCCGGGTTGACGGAGACGGAGGCGGCCTCGACGCGGTAACTACCGCACACTAAGACGCGGAAATGGAGGGCTAATCATTGAAAGCCCTGGGGCGTCGCCGGAGCTCCTTTATGCATCGACTGGTGACCTGCAGGCAATTCTTTTCTATTTGCGCACTGTGGAGCGGCTCCGCTGAGCTAGCGACCACCATTTTGTATTACTCCCACTGACGGAATTCCCTCAGCACGCTGGCTGCAATGCTACACACTTTCGACCGCTGAAAACCCTGAGACGTCGTGGGGACTATTTCTCCCTTCAATGTAAGACCGGCAGACAAATTTCATTTATTTATAAGCTGTGGTGTGGCCCCGCTGTTTTTGTTTTTGCGGCCCCTATTTTGTGACACCCTGCTGATACCTTCATTTAAACGCGCTATTTATATTTTTATGCACGCTTTGACTTTTCTCACAACATGTGGTTGCCTCGCATTGATGATTTTTTCCTTTTACTGCAACAGCTGTATTTTGCCTGGTAATACTCAGAATGAATTTCTCCTTCCTGCATGTGATATTCTACAATAAACGAAAGCTATACATGTGCCTCTATTTATAGGCTAAAGCTGGCCTTACGCACTCCATGTCAGCCCTCCTCGGCTGCCTTAATGAAACCCATACCCTATGACTTCTGTTTTCAGTGTTTTTGTGGCACTAATTGATGTATGTTTATAGGAGTATGAACACTTTTTCTTGCTGAATTTGACCTGCATTTCATCATATATATATTTATTTATATTGTACTGAGAAGCCAATTAATGAGCTATTGTCAGTTGACACTTCATTATTACCAGTTTCCCAATTACAATTTTGTTCTAATACATGGGAAGATTAACTAAGGACTTTTCTGAGCCAAAGTCTTCAACACGCAGATTCCTAATTCGCACCAGCTCTCGTTATAGTTGTCTCTCCATGGATGACTCAACAAACGTGTCGCCTAAAGGTGCAACGACATCTGCTAACACCCTATCCTCTGGTGATACCAAAGCACAGAGTAAACGGTTGAAGAAAGATCCTCCCTCTCCCCCTTAACAACCTACATCAGTCACAATGGACATACTGTTAGAAGAAATTTGGGCCTTGCGTCCGTTTGTTGAAGAAACTAACTCTAAGCTTTAACTACTCACTGACGGATGGTCAAATGTAGAAGAACGTGTTACCACACTGGAGCAGAATATGGTTTCTCTTAATTCCTCTACTTCCAAAGTGGATTCCTTATGCTCTCAGGTGTCAGCACTACACAAGCAAATTGAAAACTTGGAAAACAAGAATAGAAGAAATAACCTTCAAGTTTATGGACTGCCTGAGGAATCGGAGTGTACAGACACAATTGCCTTCTTTAAATCCTTCATTCCAAAAGTCCTCAAGTTTTTGGAAGTTACTCTCCTTAACATTCAGAGAGCTTATCTGTTAGGCCCAACATCAACTTCAACGTCTTCTTCTACAGTAAAAAAGCAGAGGGGAGTGATCCTATACTTTCTGGAATACACTGACTTGGTAAAGATTTTATTTGTGGCTAGGGCAATGAATCGCATTACTTGGTCAGGCAACTCCTTATTCTTCTCTAAAGACTATGCCAAACCAACTGCAGATCGACGCAAGGAGTTCCTGGCATTGAGACCGCAACTTTGTTCAATAGGTGCACGATATGGTCTCTTTCATTCCTGCCTTTTTAAAGTGACCATCAATAACAAAACATATACTTATGAAGACCCAGTAAAATTGAAGAGCTTCCTCTCTTCTTACCAAGCTAAATTTATGGATACTTCTTCAACACGCACCAAATGAACGTTCTGGATCCTAAAATGCTTCTACTCTTGTTAAAAGCTTTTAATCTGTTAATGGTTTACTTGTGTGTTGATATTTAGTAACAATGCTAATTTTCATTAATACTTTTTGATTATATAATTAATCTCTCTTTTCTCCCTACAGGTTATGTCTCCCTGTCATACTTACCCCTATGTTCCATCATGCATCGGTTCTGTTCTCCTTCCCGCCTTCCCTTCATGGGGTCTGGACACGTCATTGTTCTGTGTGGCCTCACACCCCTCCATCCTTCGTATGTCTTCGATTATTTGTAAGTCTTTAGTTTTACTCATTTTCTTTCTCTTTGGTATTGTGCTAATTCTTTTTTATCTTTCCCCTGCTTCGAAAACTTTGTTTCAATATCCTTTCACCTTAACATTACTCTCTTTTTCACGCTGTTCCTTTACACTTCAAATGTTGTCTACTCACTTCAATTATCCTTGCGATTGGTGTTCACTATTTACTCACAGTTTTGTTCTATGTCTTTAAAACTTGTTTCATGGAACGTCAGAGGTTTACATTCACCTATTAAATGACTGAGAGTTTTGACTCATTTAGCTAAATTGGCGGCAGATATAGCATGTTTAAAGGAATCTCATTTGACAGCCGAAGAGTCTATAAAATTAAAGAGAGGTTGGGTGGGGGTTTTTGATCCAGCATTTACGTCCTCCTTTGTTTCGTTTTTTAATGAATACTTCCTCTTAAACCAATTAGATACTTTGCCTTTTCATCTGATTTAGGATGCCTTCAAAGCAACAGCTAGAGACTTTGTTATTAGATATGTCTCTAAGAAACGGAAAAAGGAACAAGAAATCACCTACGCCCTCCTGGTCAAAATAAAGGGACTGGAGCATTCTTATTACTATTCCAAATCGAAAGCCTGTTTGTCTCAACTTATAAATGCTAAATTTCAGTTTAATAATGACACATCTAATAATGCTTCTAATTATCTACTGAAGTCTAGTGCAAAATGCTATGGTGGTCAGAATAAAGCTTCGAAACTACTAGCCAACTATTTGTAGGTTAGACACAACAAGCTCAACATAGAATCTATTCTGGATAAAAACCATGCATTGAAATTCAAAGATGAAGATATCCTAAATGAATTTCTCCAGTTTTATAAAACTTTGTATACATCTGAGGCTCCTTCTTCTGACCACTCTATTTCCCATTTTTTTATCTAAGATTCTGCACCCTTTGGCCACATGCCAAGATCTCTCACTTTTAGAATTTGACCTTACACAAAAGGAGCTTCTTATCGCTTTGCAAACACTCAAAAAAGATAAGGCCCCTGGCCCAGATGGTTTCACTGTTGAATTTTTTACACAGTTTGCACATTTACTAATTCCCAAATTACACATCCTTATAAATGTTTTTTTTTACAATCAGGTTAATCTTCTGGCTCCTTCTCAGATGCCCTTATCTGCCTCATACCTAAAGACGGTAAAGATCCATAACATTGCAAAAATTATCTGCTCATTTCTCTGGTTAACATTGATTACACCATTTTTTCAAAGTCCCTGGCTTCGCGTTTGGAATCTCAACTGCCTGACCTATTAGGAAAAGATCAATCTGGTTTCGTTAAGGGACGACTTATCATTCATAACACTCGTTTATTTTTTGACATCCTCTCCAAAACCTCACATATCTCACATTCCTTAGCAGCAATAGCTCTCGGTGCAGAGAAATCATTTGATAGAGTCGAATAGTCTTATCTCTTTCATATACTTAAATGGTTTGGCTTTGGCCCAAAAATTATTGCCCTCATATCTATTTTATACTCCAACCCAAGAGCGGCTGTTTGCGCAAATGGTGGTATATCTCCCTATTTTCAACTTGGTAGAGGTGTCCGACAGGGTTGTCCACTCTCCCTGTTTCTTTTCAATCTTGCTTTAGAACCCTTTTTGTTAAGAATCTGCCAAAATGATAATATTCATGGTTTCACTTTCAAAGAGACTAAGTCAAAATGGCAGCTTATCCTGACGATGTTCTTCTATTTCTCTCACAACCTCAATCCTCCCTTCCCACCTTTTTAGAGGAGGTTGATTTCTTTGCATCCGTCTCTGGTTATAAACTGAACAAAGATATATGTGAAATTTGACCTTTAACAAAATATACTTTTAAGGCTGACTTTACAGCTTCAGGTTTCGCCTGGAGTCCCCAGTTCATTAAGTATTTAGGTCTACGTTTTACTCTCTCTATTTCAGGAACAATATCACAATGTATGGAAAATTGCATACAGAGACTGTCCTCCTTAACAACGAAACAGCATCGTCTATATTTATCTTGGTGGGGTTGCCTAGAAACTATAAAGATGATGCTATCCCCCATAATCCTCTATACAATTTCTAATATTCCACTTTCTATCCCTTAAGAAATGTAATTCCATTTTGTCCTCCTTTCTATGGAGTAATAAAAAATCACATATGTCTATATCAAAACTGATCAGCCCAAAATCGGAGGGGGGTGAATTTCCCTGACTTTCCCATTTACCATAAATCCTTTTTACTGCATCAGGCTTCGAGATGGCTCTCCGAGTCTCGTATAGACTGCCCTCTTTGGGCCACACTTGAACAATCCTTCATCTCTCCATTCTCATTTAAAGAATACTTGTTGTTTACACGTCAACCACAGTCTCTGTCCACTCTTATAATTAAACATACCTCTAAGATTGTATCATCTGTCTCCTCCTCGAACTCCAGTGATTAGAAACTCACTTCTCAACTCTACTATATGGCATAATGTTTAAATATTAATTATTAATAAACCTTTGTATTGGAAATCCTGGAGACAACGAGTTCTTATTTGGGTACGTCAAATATATAGTCAGGATGAGATTGCGTCCTTTTCATACGCCAGCAGCTCTTTTGACCTGCCTGTATCTTTCCAATCTAAATATTCCCTCTTAACACAAGCCATCCAAAACGCCTGCACCCATTACACAACTCCTCATCACTCCGCTCCTCTTGAACTTTTTCCTGCACACAAACTATGCATGCTCCTAATTAACAACTCTAAGGCTTCTGTTATATACACTTTTTTACATAGTTCATCTGCTCCAAGAGAAAAAACTAAAGTAGAGATGTCTTGGGAAAAAGATTTGGAAGCCTCTTGGTTTGTAGAGTTTTGGAACAGAATTTGCCTTAAACTCAGGAAGTCCTCCAGAGCTGTGAATACCACACAGACACTCTTTTTTATTTATAATAGACTCCTGCTCTCCCCATTCACTCTTAGCGCAAGACATACTGAGCTCTCAGATATATGGTGGACTTGTTCCTCACCACATGCTGATCTTTATCATTTGCTTTTTGTATGCACACCTGTTCATAGTTTTTGGAAAGAGGTATGGTCTCAAATTAATTTGATCTTTGGCTCCTGCTACCCTTTCGCTGTCTCACATATCTTTTTAGGAAGTTTATCCCCTATTTGGGCAAATTGTGATTCTAATGTAAGGTTAATAGATTTATTGATAGCAGGTGCCTTTCAGCAAATAACTAAGAACTGGAAAGACTTTACCAAATTGTCGTATCAAGCATGGTGGTATGCTGTCTGTTATAACCACAGATTGGACACAACATTTGTATACCTCTTACACATGGTATCAAAACGCTCAGATCTATGGTCACCTGTTACGTTGTTTATTGGAACTAGTGCTCGACGATCTCTGTCTATGACTCCCCTCCAACAAGAAGTGACTAAACCTCCATGACTTCCTTCATTTTTACAGTATATGGTTCAACTATATTTCACTTTATAGTGCTCATCTTAACATAGACTGTAATCTTTATTTGTTCACCGACTACTTGTACAATACTGTTGGTTTTTTCTGACTTGTGATATGTTTAACTGACTTACTTTCATATCCTCTGTATGTATCAAAACTGTATTGCTTTATTGTATTTAATCTTTTATTATTATCATAATTGCTGTGTTATTTTTTTTTCCTTTTTCTCAATAAACTCACTTTTTCACCTTAAAAAAAGAAATCTTTTGAATACTTATGTGGATTAATGACTGGCTAATTTATTATTTGATAGTACTTTTTTTACCCGACTAGTTGCCTTGAAAAAACGACACATGTCGAGAAAAATGTGTTGGTTGTTGTTTTTCTTTTATTGTTCTTTTCATGCTTTTATGTACAATACAGTTTATTTCTTAACCAAACTAATACATGTAATGGTACACAAAGAATAATGATCAATATGTTTCAAACATCTATTACATTTTGATGATGAGACAGACATTGAATTGGTATTGGTAACAAAAGAATAATGATAAATATGATTCTAACATTTATTACATATTGATGATTACACAAACATTGGTTTGCTCTTAATGAGATTGATATATTGTAACAAATAAAATGAATTTTGAGAATTTGGAATTGCATTATCGATTATCCTATGTGCCTCTTGTAGGATTTCATAATTGATACTTCTTATTACCTTTTATATTTATACAATATATTTCAGAAACGCATTTTCTTCTAGCACTTAAAAAACCCATCTCAATGTATGATACTCATGTTATGATTGGTATATTAGCCGGAATAACTGATTAACCAAAGCCAGAACTCAAATTTGGTGCCTATGTAGTACACAAATATCAGCAGCAGGACCTCAGCCCAGATAGGTATATCACTGTCCTAAACTTTTACTTGCATAATTATTATTTTGAAGTTGATTGGTATATGGTTGTACATTGGGGATAGAATAAAACATAATCATTGTTAGTTTTTGTGTACATGGAATCTTTACATGAATGCCCTGCAGACAAAGCTTGCTGCATTTTTAGTGAGACCAGAAAAAAACACTTCCTTGTTCGACAAAACTAATTGCTAGGTATTTTTCTAAAGAAACACGTAGATATGCTAATAGGGAAAAACTAAACAGAAAGGCTGCAGCCTCACCTATTCTCCAAGCCATGTAAATGACCCCATGTTATTTATGAATCCTTCTGCCACGCCTTCTATACAACAGAATTTTGGAAACTATAAAGAAATAGCAGGCAGCTGCCTTAAATCAACTTAAAAAATGATAGTAAGCGAGCACCATACTAGGTTAAAAAAATACCTCTTTATTAAGTGAAAGGAGCCCTTAAACAACAAAAACAATTTCACGAGGGACTTTAAAATCCTTATGGGTTTCACGCTGAGAGTTGTACAGCTATACTTAAGTGAAACAGGAAATTAAAAAAGGTCAAAACAAGGAGCAACTTGGAACCGATGCAAGACTTGACAGGTTTACAGTGATTGTCTTGTTCACTCAATGAAAAAGTGAGTACTAGTAATGAGTATAAGTGAATGCTAAGAAACAATACAGTACATAGAGTGAACTGCCTTTCAACGCTGCTCAGCAATCCTACATGCCTGTCAAGACGTTAACTCTTGAACGGGCTGGGGCAGGCTAGATGTCTAAGAGAATGGTCCCATTCTGGCACTTGTAGTTTCCTGCTGCCCATCAAAAGTATGGCTTTGAAGTGGAAGCAGACAAGTGCTAAACCGGGATACATTAATTAGTCCTGGATAAAAAGTCGGGTCTTCCTCAACCCTAGACACAAGTTAGAGATGCTCTTGCCAACTATGCAGTCTCATATCACAGAATAAGCTGCTACTCTGTGGACGGTGCCTGCCTTCACAGTCTGGGAGTGGGGCGGGGGTGCTAAGACATATGGTTGCTTTGCCTTGTTGTTCTATTGTGGCCTGGGGGCTCTGAGAATTTATGAGGGAGATGCTCATAGCCACACACATATCCTGGGCTCAGTCCCAAGGTAGTTTGGGCGACCATGACTACCCCGAAACTCCTAGGAGCTTTTAGAAGCACATGACCCATCCTCAGAGAGGATGCTGGGAAGGTCATGAGTCAGCAGGCAGTGGAGTTGAAAAGGATTTCATTTTTGAAGCACAATGATGCAAACTTTGGCAACATGAGAGAACAAGCTAAATGAACGTGGCAGAATGTTTATCAATATAACGGAGATTAAAAAAGGGCACTTTTGGGTATTTAAGAAGTCGTTACCGTGGAAGTGAATTCAGAGCTCCTTTGCAAAGGCCTCAAATGCACATAATGATTGCTAGTCGGCCCGCAACACTGAGTCATCACTGTCGGTAACCGCATCCCTCTTTAATCTTACTTTTTAAAGAATTTTTACACACACCCTCTAAATGGTGCTCCTGGAAAAATACTGAATATTAAAAATAGAGTGGTTACATTTGAATACATTTGAATAAGAACATTTCCGCAATGGCGGAAGAGAGATTATTATTGTGTAATTGCCTTTGACATAATGAACAAGCATTTGGAAATGCAGGAAACTATGCTACACCCAGTAGAACTTGAGGAAAAGTAAGTGTCCCACATAGGAACCAATGAAAAGCCAGGATAGAGAGGGGATGGGATATAAACCCCTTGCATGCGAAACCTAAAAGAGAAGCCCATTTCCCCTTTAAAAGGAATCTCAAACTCAATGAATATCCTACCAGAAAAAGCCCAATTTATGGTTTACATCGAAAAGCGCATAAAGCCTAAAAAAATAGGAAGAACGTAGCCAGAGGCCCGGCAGGGCAGGAAGCAGTAACACAACTATGCCATTAAGATAAGGTGGGAGGAAGAATGCTATATATAAAGGTAAGCAGCTATGGCACTGAAGCTGAGTACAGACAAACAGTAACAAAGCTGAAAACCAAGAAAGAAATAGTCCCCCAAAGAACAGATAAAGAACCATAGCAGAATGAGACAGTACTAAGTCCCTGCTCTGTGGGACGAGCAGAGTAGAGAAAGGAGGGACAAACAGGCAGGAATGATCACTAGCAAGCAGGGAGTTTTTAACGGACATTAAAAAAGTAGACAAATGAAAAGCAATAGCAAGAAGGGGGTGGGCTGGAAGCCCACAGACTGATTATAGCAGTCCTCAAATTCACATGAGAGAGGCTAGGAAGAGTGTGTGAGAGTCTGAGGCAGAGTGGTAAGGGATGGTACGAGAGAGATAGGGATGAGTGGAAGGGGCACCTAGAGTGGGGGAAGAGGTAGACCAGTGCATAGCGCGAGGAGGTGCAGGAGGGTAGCTCTTGTCTTTAGTGCACCCACTGTTGCTACGTTCGAGAGATCAGGATAGGCTGTAGCCAGTAAACTATTTGCAGCTTATTGCATTTCAGAATTTGGACTCATTGGACATTAAGACAAGAATGAAATAGTGAGACAGGGAGCTGGTTAACTCCAAAAGAGGGTCCAAAACAGGCTATGTGGATTGCTTTATTTTAAATGGCAAGGGATTATTGCAATACTTGTCTCACTGGTTTAAAGTGAGATCACAAAGTCCAATCTCTTTACTGACTTAGCTTGAGTTAATGGACAAGGCTATCAGTGTGAGCATAGTTCTATTTAGAAGAGGATCAGTAGTTCTGAATTCCAAGCTTTTAATATGATAAAAGGAAACACCAAAGCTTGTAAGATGAGACACAACCCTTTTCACGAGCGAAAGCATGTGCAGTCACATATGCAGTACTACTGGAAGTTAACTGTCCTGGAAGTCTGTTGGACACATTTTGCCAAAATACAAACTATTTAACACTCAGCAAATAAGCTATTATTCGAAAAGAGTTTCCATTGGAGATGGTATTAAAGTTTTAACTTTATCCATGCTGTTAAAAAATACATTAATTTTTCAGGGCCTAAATAAAATAATGTGAACTTGTGTAATGTAACTGGTGCTCGTATAAAGCGCTCCTATACCTTCATGTCACTTTGGGGTCACACTATATACAACTACTCAAATAATAACTAGTACTTCAATCACAGTGTGAGCAGCATATTGTCACTAATTAAAAGAAATCAAGTTGTACTTGGTCCATGGCCAGTAGAAAGCCAGAGAAGTGAAACACAAACTGACGCCTTGCAAGCCCAGCCAAATCAGAAGGCACCAAAGAATAGTGATAATGATGCCAACGAATGGTAAGTAATGGGTTTGCTAAAATACCTTTTTTAGAATTTTTTTAGACACATTAGATTGCAACAACCCATGCATGCTGCCTGCAGACTCGACCAAAAAATGTACAATGGGGTTCTCTATTTCTGTTCTTCACCAGCTGAAAAGAAATCATGTACAGGAAGTAAAGTTTGCACAAGCTAACAAATAAGAAGCAAGCAAATGAGCGTGATTATAAAGCCAACCAATGGTAAGCACTGGGCAGGTTGTAAGCCCACTTTAAGATGAAAATAGTTTTTTTTGCCTACAGACTGTTTGGTAGGCTTGACAGTATAGTTTCTTTCCTAACCAAATGAATCCATGTAATGGTCCTCAAAGAATAATGATAAATATGATACAAACATCTATTACATGTTGATGATGGGACAGGCATTGATTTGGTAATGATACACAAAGAATAATGATAAATGTGATTCTGATATATATTTCATAACAATGATTACACAAGCCTTGGTTTGCTATTAATGAGATTGATATATTGTAACAAATAAAATGAATTTTGAGAATGTGGAATTGCATCCTCGAATGTCTAAGGTGCCTCTTGCATGATTTTATAATAGATACTTCACATTGCCTTTTATATTGATACTGTACTAGCTTACCCGTCGCGCGTTGCTGCGATGTCAGAAGAAAGGAAATTTAAAGAAACTTCTTATGTTAACATTCAATTTACATTGTGTCATTTTTATTGAAACTTATTCATTTTAATATGGAAAACATTTTAAGGTGTGGTTTTAATTCTGTTTATTTATTCAAGTGCTTGTGGATACACGGTATTTTTTGTTTTTCCGTCTGGTGCGTACACGAATAAATCAGAAGGTTTTCCGACGCGTGAGCTGGCCACATACAGTTGTCCATGTGAGAAGCAAGGATTCTCCAAATCTAGTCCACACACTTGCAGCGATTGTCCTTGTGATTTGTTGATGGTCATTGCAAAAGCGAGTTGCACCGTAAACTGTAAACGTTCAGTATTGGAAAGATTATGAGGGCCCTGGGGGCCGATATTTAACAAATTGTTTTTCCAGAAACCTTCGCAGGAGTGTACTCAACATCTTTTAACAAATTTCTTTTTTTTTTTTTTTTTTTTTTTTCCAGAAACCTTCGCGGGAGTGTACTCAACAACTTCCCAAAGTTTCATGCCGATCGGATGAATGGTGTAGTAATGCATAAAGGACAAACAGACAGACATACTTTCGTTTTATATATATAAATATTAAAGAAACACATTTCTTCTAGCACTTAAAAAACTAGCTGCTACTTTTATCCATCTCAATGTATGATATTCATTTTATGATTGGGGTATTATCAGGAATAACTGAGTAACCCCTGCCAGAACTCGAATTTGATGCCTATGAAATACACAGATGTCAGCAGCAGGATCTCAGCCCGAATAGGTATATCACTGTCCTAAACTTTCACTTGTATAATCATTGATTATAAAGTTAATTGTTATATTGTTATACACTGGGGATAGAAAAAATAAACATAGTTAGGTTTAGTGTACATGGAATCCATACATGAATGCCTTGCAGACAAATCTCTTGCTGCGTTTGTAGTGAGGCCAGAACGAACCAGTTCCAGATTCAACAAAACTAATTGCGTGGTATTTTTCTAAAGAAACACTTTGGTATGCAATGAGAAAAAAACTAAACAAAAAGGCTGCAGCCTAACCTGTTCTCCAAGCTATGCAAGTGACCACATGTTATTTATGAATCCATCTGCCACTCCTTCTATACAACAGAAGTTTGCAAACTATAAGGACATAGCAGGCAGCTGCCTTACAGTAAGTTCAAAAATGATAGTAAGTGAGCCCCACACTGGTTTAAAAAAAATACCTTTTTAGTAAGTGAAAGGAGCACTTAAACAACAAAAACAATTACACCAGGGACTCTAGAATTCTTATGGGTTGCATGCTGAGATTTGTATAGCTATACTTAAGTGAAACAGGAAACTCAAAAAATTTAAAAACAAGGAGCAGCTTGGAAACAATGCAAAAAGACAGATTTACAGTGATTGTCTTGCTGACTCAATGGAAAAGTGAGTACTAGTAATGAGTATAAGTGAATGTTCACAAACAGTACAGTACATAGAGTGAACTGCCTTTCAATGCTGCTCAGCAGTCCTACTTACCTGTCAACAAGTTGACTTTCGAACAAGGCTGGGGCAGGCTCGATGTCTAAGAGAATGACCCCAATATGGCACTTGTAGGTTCCTGCTGCCCATTAAACGTATGGCTTTGAAGTAGCAGCACACACGTGCTAGACCTGGATACATTAATTTGTACTGGATGAAAAGTCAGGTCTGCCTCAACCCAGCACACAAGACAGGGAGCTCTGGCCAACAATGAAGTTTCATATCACAGAATAAGCAACACTCCACTACTCTCAGGCACACCTGGGGGCTGTCTCTCCCCTCACAGTCTGGAGGGAGGGGGACAGGGAGTGCTGATGGCTGGTTGCTGCTTTCCCTTGTTGTGGTATTGCAGCTTGATGGCTACGGGCATTTATGAGGGAGATGCTCATAGCCACAGACAAATCCTGGGCCCAGTTCCAAGGCAGCTTGGGTGACCATGACTACCCGGAAACTCCTATGAGCTTTTAGAAGCACGTGACCCCCCACTCGGAGAGAATGCCAGGAAGGTCACATGTCAGCAGGCATTCGAGTGGAAAAGGACTTTATTTTGAAGCGCAATGATGCCAACTTTGGCAACACAAGAGAATAAGCTAAATAAACGTGGAGAAATGTTTTTCAATATAACGGAGATTGCACGAGGACATGACCGGGGCTTTAAGAGACCTATACTGCTGATGCATTACTTAGGCAGAGGTGAATGCTGAGCTCATTTTCAATGACCTCACACGCCCATCACGATTGCAAGTAGGCCTGCAACACTGAGTCATCACTGTCAGAAAACACATCCCTCTTTAATCTTACATTTTACAGAATTTTTACAGGCACCCTTTACAAGGTGCTTCCGGAAAAATAGAGAATAATCAATTAAAATAAAAAAGGAGAGAAGTCAAAATTGAATAAGAACATTTCCACAATGTTGGCTAAGAGATTATTATTTTGCAATTGCCTTTGACAAAATAGTCAAGCATTAGTAAACACAGGGAACTATGCTACACCCTATAGAACTTGAGGAAAAGTAAGTGGCCCACACAGGAAGCAATGAAAATCCCAGAAAGAGAGGGTGTGGGATGTTAACCCCTTGAAATCGAAACATAAATAAACAAGCCCAATCCCCCTTAAAAGAAAGCCAAAACTCCACAAATATCCTACCAGAAAAAGCCGAACTGACTGTGGACAAGGAAAGGGCAAAAATCCCAACAAAAATACAAGCAACGGAGTGGGAGGCACGGCAGGGGAGGCAGGAGTAACACAACTGTGGCATTAAGAGAAGGTGGGAGGAGGAATGCTATATTTAAATGTAAGCAGTTCGGACGCTGAAGCTGAAGATAGACAAACAGTTACAGAGCAGAAAATCAAGAAATAAATAGTCCTCCAAAGAACAGATAAAGAAACATTGAAGAATGAGACAATACTAAGTCCCTGCTCTGTGGGAGGAATAGAAGAGAGAAAGGAGGGACAAAGATGCTGGAATGAGCACTAGCAAGCAGGGATTTGTAAAGGACAGTTTCACATGAGAGGGGCATGAAGAGTGTGTGAGAGAGTGAGGGAGAGGGGGAGAGGGGTAAGGGATGGTATGAGAGAGAGAGAGGGATGAGTGGGATGGACACCTACAGTGGGAGAGGAGGTGGACCAGTGAATAGCACGAGGATGTGCAGAAAGTTAGCCCTCGTCTTCAGTGCACCCACTGTTTCTACGTTCAAGAGATCAGGTTAGGCTGTAGCCGTAGATTATTTACAGCGCATTGCATTTCAGACACTCTGGACTCATTATCCATAAAGAGAAGAATTAAATAGTGTAGTGAGACAAGGAGCTGGTTAACTCCAAAAGAGGATCCAAAACAGGCTGTGTGGATTGCTTTGTTCTAAATGGCAAGAGATTATTGCAATACTTGTCGAATTGGCTTAAAGTGAAAACACAAAGTCCAATCTCTCCACTGACTTACCGTGGCTATTGGACAAGGCAAACAGTGTGAACATAGTTGTATTTAACGGAGGATCAGTAGTCCTGAAAACCAAGCTTTTAAAATGATCAAAGGAAACGCCAAAGCTTGTAAGATGAGACACAACCCTTTTTACAAGCAAAAGCATACGTCGGCCACATATGCAGTACAACCGGGACTTAACTGTCCTGGAAGTCGGTTATACACATTTTGTCAAACTACGAAGTATTCAACACTCAGCAAATAGGCTATTATTCAAAAAGAGTTTCCATTGGACATGGTATTAAAGTTTTTATGAACATCCATGTTGTTAAAAAAAATCCATACATTTTTCTTGTCAATCAATCAAGAAGTCTTTATTCGATTGATTCATCATAAAAGACATAAATTTACAATATACAACAGTAAGATTTATATAAACTACACAAAACATCTAAAACCATATTAAATCACTTATACAGGCTTCTTGTAGATGAATACAACATTGTCATTGACATAAAAAATTTACAAGAGGACATAAAGCATTAAAAACATTATTGAACCCCTAGATGGTTGTTTTTAATAAACCTAATTCTAAGAATCCAAGCCCACCCCAGAAATTTTGCTACACCCACAACAATTAATGGGGAAAGATTGGTTCTTAAGATTCTGCTGGCTTCAGCAGCCGAATGGGTACCTAGGCTTCTACATACCGGGCTTAACCACTTGGCTCTTGGAGCAATATACAGGGGACAGACAAACAAAAAATTGTGTATATTTTCACCCTGACCAGGGCAGTTCGGACAGAGACCAGTCCCACCAGTCCCCCAATTTTTAGTGAAGTCCCTTAACGGCAGCGAACCACATCTGAACTGATGGAAAAGTTTACGATCCATGGGCTTTGTTATCGTGTCCCAATATTTTTCAAGCTTGGGAACGTCTTTAAAGACGATAAATAGACTAGTAAGATTACTGGAGCACAAATGCAAATGTCTATTATGAACCACCCAGTCCCAATAGTGGAATTTTAAATCTTTTTTAGAGGGAAAAATAGCAGATTCAGGAGCTAACCACAGATCACCATACCCCAGGACTTTTAGGGTAGATCTTAGATCCCTAAACCAACCTATTTTTAAAGAGCCAGGCAGATCTTTGACCTCCAAACAAGCCTTAGCATAAAAATGGAGTTCCGGCGTTGACCACAGACGTCGCCAGAATGCCAATGGACGAAATCTCGCTTGGTCCTCCACTGGATGACACCCCAGGTCGTACAAAAGCGGGATCCGCGGAGTCGACTGAGGCAAACCCGTAGCTACCCTGAGAAATTTATTTTGGGCTGTTCTCAAGGGGTCCAATTTACTAAAGCCCCATAATTCTGCCCCGTAGAGGACTGAGGGTAGTATCTTTGAGCCATAGATCTTAACTAGTGGTGAAATTGGCTGGGTAAAAGAGCCTTTATGCTCTTTAATCAAAGCACCACCGATCTGTAGGTGCTTTAAAGCCATTAGCGCAACCTGGTGTGACCAGCTTAGGGTCTCGCTAAATGTAACTCCCAAATAGGTGAAAAACTTGGTTTGTTCCAGGGGAATACCCCCCAAAGTAACCCTTGCAGTGACCTGGTTGTGTCCTCTTAGGACCATAAATTTGGTCTTGGACACATTCACCTCAAGCTCATGCTCGCTGCAGAAAAACTCAAACCTCGACAGGGCCTGTTGAAGAACCTGTCTGGTTTTTGAAATCAGGAGAGTGTCGTCAGCGAACATGAGCAAGGGGATTTTCATTCCAGCTAGGGTCGGGGCGTCTGTGGGGTAATTATCAAAATATTTAGTAACCGTGTTAATATAAAGGGAAAAAAGGGTGGGAGCTAAGACACACCCTTGTCTAACGCCTTTGGCCACAGGGAACCTATCCGTCACCTCCCCTGGTTTTCCCCAGCGGACTTGGGCATAGGTGTGTGAATGTAAATTTACCAGGAGGCGTACTAGGAGGGGTGGCATACCCAGTTCTAATAAACCATTCCACAACCGAGCCCTCGGGACGAGGTCAAAAGCAGACCTCAAGTCCACGAAGGCTGCGTGGAGGTTACCCTTGCCCAAGAAGACTGTCTTCCAGTAAAGAAGCATAAAACAGAAGGCCTGGTCTAGGGTACTCACATGAGACCTGAAACCAGCTTCAAGTGGAGTTAGAACATTGTATTCATCAATCCATTTCTGGATCCTGGCAAGAACAAGGCGGGCTGTGATTTTTTGCACCGCGTCTATAAGGCTGATTGGCCGGTAATTGGATGGAACCGACCGATCACCTTTCTTGTATATAGGCAGGATCTCTGCACCTGCCCAGGACTCAGAAACCCTAGCTCCAGTCGCCAAGGCGTTAACCAGCTGGACTAAGTATGGTACCCAAAGATCATGATCCTGTTTGAATAAATCCGCTGGAATACAATCAGGACCAGGTGCCTTTCCCCTTGGGACAGATTTCAAGACTAATTCAACCTCTCTAGCCGTAAATTCTAAAGGATCAACCGACAGTGGCCAGCAGATATTATCCTGTGCGCTACTGAGGCACCTAAATTGTTCCTCAAAGTAGCGGACCCATTTTTGTTGGTCCCCGAAGCTGGGCTTGGACGATCATCCTGCGACGAACCCCATTTCAGAAGGTGCCAAAACGGTAGCATGTTCCTGGAGCTACATGCTTCTGTTAATGTTAGCCACCGTTCTTCGTCCCAGTTGGCCTTAGCAGAACATTTGGCAACATTAAACGCCTTTCTACACAACCTAATTAAAGTGGGGTTCTTAAGTTTTATGGCTTTAAACAGTTCTACGTGGGTCCGTCGGCACTCATCATTAAACCAGTTGGAGGTTTTTATTTTCGCCCTGTTGCCCCTTTTAGAAATGAACTTTGTAAACAAACTTTTTAGAGACTTAAACAAGCTGTTATGTGTGTCAGTAATAATTGTGTTGATGGCCTCCTGTGAATCACATTTGGAGATATCAGCTAAAGAGTTAGAGACCAAAGATCTGATCTTTTTACGGGCTTCAGCATCGACAGAGATCTTTGGCCAGCGTACCCTCCCATTATCTTATTGCATGAACCCGGGAACTCACCTGATATTACGTGACCACACTATTGTATTTTACATACTGCACTTTTTACAGCTAAAATTTGTATCTTAAGACAGTGTCAATTGCTCGATCCCCCCTCGCAGGAGGACTGGATGGTAGCAATAATTCAGATGGTATCCCACGAACGTGTAATATATATCAACTGAAAGTTCAGGAGGAAGTTTTCCAACAAGTATGGGCTCCGTTTCTCCAAAACTCCTGAATGTTTCCTCCCTCTCCCCTATTTCATTCATCTCTTCTCCTTCTCCTCCCCCTCCTCTTCTGCTTCTTTCTTCTCCGCGCCTTTCCTTTTTTCTTTCTCCCCCTAATACTTCCTCCCTTCTCTCTTTTCTCTTATTGTGTATGTACCTTTCCCCTTCATCTTTCCCTCCCCTTTACTTCCCCTTTCCTTCCTTCCTCTTTTCCTCCTCACACTCTTCTCCTTCTTTCACTATTTATTTTTCTGGGTAAGGAGTCTTAATCACCCTTCATTTATTTATTTATGTATTTATTTATTTATGACTTTCCATCACCTTCAACATTCATCACATCTTACATATCCAATATTCTGTAGATCCAAATCTGCACCCCCTACACATGATCCATTCTGTATAATACATTGTGTGACTGTGAGCAATGAAGGTTATGAATTTCCAAGCATACTATACATGATATCCTTCTCATCCATTATCTGCTCCTTGTCTTCTATCTGACCCCTTATTTTCCCCTCCTCTCTCCTATTCTGTGAAGTCCTCTCTCCTTCACAGCACACTAATATTCTCATTGACAATAGACTCGTGTTGGTCCATTATGTTGTGTAACAATTTTTATGTATCTGTATGTCTTACATTACTTCAATAAAAATTACGAAACAAAAAAGAACCCAGAAAGCTGCAGGAACTGGAATCCATGTAGTTCTTACTCTAATCTGCCACTGACCACTACCAATTCATGCACAAAGCACACACCTGCGTATGCTTATAATAACACTTGCTATACAGCTTATTAACTTGCCAATTACCAACGTTTATTTATGAAACTGATTCCAAGAGAATGTGGAGTTTAAAATCAGCATCCTGGATACACCTTTTCTGACGGAAGCTTGCACTGATCTAAAACAACGATAGTTGTACTAAACTAAACACATTCCAATTACAGCTTCAATATGTTTGCAAACCCTTTCATTAGAAACTTAGGAAAAGTGGATGTGTGTTCTGTAGATGAAGGAATATCTGTTCTTTAAGATATATGACTACCCATGTGCAGGTGTCGTTCAAATATAATGATGGGATTGAGGAGAATAACATCCTAGAAGAGGCGCAAGCAGAGTTCAGACCAAGATTAGCACATTGGACCAGGTCCTCCGCTCGAGAGTGATGACTTTGAAATATGTCGCCCTGAAGCGTGACCATCTATATGTCGCCTTTATAGATCTGGTAGCGGCATTCGAGGGGAACACTATGGTGGTATTGGATGGGTATGGCATTCCCCTAGACCTGCTAAATCTATTTAAAATCCCACATCCAAGCACCAATGCAAAGTTGAGGTGGAATGGTGCAGGGGATTTGACGGATAATATTGAGATCAGCCCAGGGGTAAGACAAGGGTGTGTACTCGCCCCCACCCTTTTTAGCCTATACATCATCAGAGCTGTAGGCAGGCTGATGAACTGCAAATGCAACGCTTCTAAAATAGAAGGTGTGTCTACACCTAATCTGATGTTTGAGGATTACACCCTGCTAATTTCACGCACTCCAACGGGGCTGCAAGCAGAACTAAATGTATTTTTGTCACCTTCTGTGAGGAAAGAGGTCTAGAATTCAACTCTTCAAAGTCTAAAATAATTACCATAAACCTACACAGAACATATAGAGGAAATGTGTCTATAGAAGGGGTCCCCCTTGAGAAAGTTCAGTACTTTGACTATCTGGGAGTCAGGCTAAGTGACAACCAGACATGGGGTCCCCAGTTGGAGAAGAGCAATACTATTCTCCAAATGAAAACCTCAGCCCTAGGGAGAAATTACAGGGCTGCCTCGGGAAGTGCTCTGTCTCCGGTTATCACCGTGTACTGAGCATCAGCGACTTATGGAGCAGAGATTTGGGGCTGTGCCCCAGCAGAGATGCTGACAATTATTAAAAACAAGTTTATAAGGGGCCTTTTCAATCTCCCCCCAGATTTCCCTATCACTCCACTGATCCAGCCCTCAATCCAATACACCTAGTGGATTTACCTAAACCCCTGCTATATTGGATCATACTCTGGTCCACCAGGGAACAAGTAATGTATAGGGACTTTGTGAAAGAGCCAGTCTCCCTTGATAGGGACCAAAGTACTTTTTGGTTGAAGGCGTTAAAAGATACTTCCCATAGAATAGGCATGGCAAACCTATGGGAAACTCTGGAGCTGATTATTAAAAGTGGCGCACAGGAAGTAAAAATCTGATTTTGGGAGGAAATTGTACTCCAAACCTGGAAAGTCTATCAGGAAAACAGCATAACTGGCCAGTTCCTTATAAATAAATGTACACCTAGCATTGATCCATACATAGACAAAATGTACCCACCCTGCTCTAAATGTTTATATGTCCAATTCAGGTGTGGCATACTGCTCTTGAGAACCAACACTATGAACTTGGGCAAGACATTTTAAAACTCCAAGTTCTGCCCAAACTGCCCTAATATTTCGGAAACGGTAGAAAACTTTATGTTCTTTTGTCCCCAATAGAGAATCCTGCTTAAGAAATGGCTGATAGCGGCACTAAAATCCATGGGAGTGAGACATTGCAGGGTAGTGGTAAGGCTCCTTAAGAGTGGTACCAGAGAATTCTAGCACTGGCAGTCTTGTGCTATTTGTCCTGTGCTGGGAATCAGAGGAAGAAGGCCATAGATAATTCGCCTCCATGATAGCTACTCCGAAGTAAAAGGCCAAGAAGGATTATTTAGTGTCCTATCCTCTTTCAGGTTGCAAACTTTCAACATCAACATCGGGGATACTGTTACTTCTATGTCAAGGTCATTAAATTGCACTATTTACATATGAATTCTTATTTTTATGAAGAATACTGGTATAATATTAGGTCAATCTTGTTGACATTGGGAATAGTAGAACTGTTTTATTCAACATTCATTAATTTTACCATCGCAGATTTTCACTAAATGTAAAAAGGAAGTTTGCATGATGTTAAAATGTCATTTTATGCTTTTCGACTGTAACTTTTCATGGCTTTTAGCCGAAATAAAAGGTTTGATCATGATGATGACTGCCCATGTATGGGGATACAGAACATAAAGTTTCCCATAAAAATAAAGCATGTATCAGATTTGAACGCATGAATTCAATCATTTCTAAGGACAGTGCAGATAATCTGTTGCTTAGAAATCTTTCGAACACTTATGTGGAATAGTGACTGCCCAATTTATTATTTGATAGTGCTTTTTTACCCAACTAGTATCCTTGAATAAACGGCGCATGTCAAGAAACATGTGTTGGTTGTTGTTTTTCTTTTGTTGTTCATTTCATTATTTATGTATAATACAGTTTCTTTCTTAACAAAACTAATTCATGTAATGGTACTCAAAGAATAATGATAAATATGTTTCAAACATCTATTACATGTTGATGACGAGACAGACATTAAATTGGTAATGGTACATGAATTTTGAGAATTTTGGAATTGCATTATCAGTTTTGTTATGTGCTTCTTGCAGGATTTTATAATATGTAGCTTCATATTAAGCTTTATATTTATACAGTATATTTAAGAAACACATTTCCTTCTAGCACTTAAAAAAGTAGCTGCTACTGTTATCCATCTTAATGTATGATACTGCTTTTATGATTGGTATGTTAGCCGGAATAACTGATTAACCAATGCCAGAACTCGAATTTGGTGCCTATGTAGTACAGAGATGTCAGGAGCAGGAGCTCAGCCTAAATAGGTATATCACTGTTCTAAACTTTCACTTGAATTATTATTGATTTTAAAGTTGATTGGTATATGGTTGTACATTGGGAATAGAAAAAAACATAACCATTGTTAGTTTTTGTGTACATGGAATCTATACATGAATGCCCTGCAGACAAAGCTCTTGCTACATTTTTAGTGAGGCCAGAAAAAACCAATTCCTTGTTCGACAAAACTAATTGCAGGGTATTTTTCTAAAGAAACACGTAGGTATGCTAAAAGGGAAAAACTAAACAGAAAAGCTGCAGCCTTACCTATTCTCCAAGCCATGTAAGTGACCCCATGTTATTTATGAATCCTTCTGCCACATCTTCTACAAAACAGAATTTTGGAAACTATAAGGACATAGCAAGCAGGTGCCTTACAGCAACTTAAAAAATGATAGTAAGTGAGCAACACACTGGCTTAAACAATACCTTCTTAATAAGTGAAAGGAGCACTTAAACAACGAAAGCAATTTCACAAGGCACTTTAAAATCCTTATGGGTTGCACGCTGAGAGTTGTACAACTGAAAAATCTAAAAACAAGGAGAAGCTTGGAAACAATGCAAGAATTGACAGATTGACAGTGATTGTCTTGTTGACTCAATGAAAAAGTGAGTACTAGTAATGTGTATAATTGAATGTTAAGAAACAGTACAGTAGAGTGAACTGCCTTTCAATGCTGCTCAGCAGTCCAACATGCCTGTCAACAAGTTAATTCTCGAACAAGGATGTGGTGTGTCAGATGTCTAAGAGAATGATCCCACTCTGGCACGTGTAGTTTCCTGCTGCCAATTAAAAGTATGGCTTTAAAGTGGCAGCAGACAACTGCTAGACCGGGATACATTAATTAGTCCTGGATAAAAAGTCGGGTCTTCCTCAACCCAGCACACAAGACAGGGGGGCTCTTGCCAACTATGAAGTCTCATATCACAGAATTCTCATATCACAGAATAAGCAGTATTCCGCTACTCTTAGGCGCAGCTGGGGCTGATCTCTTTGATCACAGTCTGGCGGTGGTGGTAGCAGGGGTGCTAAGGGCAGAAGGCTGCTTTGCCTTGTTGTTCTGTTGCAGCCTGGAGGCTATGGGCATTTATGAGGGAGATGCTCATAGCCACCGACGTATCCTGGGCTCAGTTCCAAGGCAGCGTGGCCAACCATGACTACCCAGAAAGTCCTGGGAGCTTTTAGAAGCACTTGACCCGCCCTCGGAGTGGATGCCAGGAACGTCATGAGTCAGGAGGAAGTGAAGTGGAAAAGGATTTCGTTTTTTGAAGTGCAATGATGCCAATTTAGGCAACACGAGACAACAAGCTAAACAAACGTGACAAAATGTTTTTCAATATAACAGAGATTGCACCAGGAAACGATTGGGGCTTTAAGAAGTCGTCACTGCCCAACGTGTTACTTAGGTGGAAGTGAATGCAGAGCTCCTTTGCAATGGCCTCACACGCCCATCACATTTGCTAGTTGGCCCGCCACACTGAGTCTCCATTGTCAGTTACAGCATCCTTCTTTAAACTTACATTTTACAGCATTTTTACACCCACCCTCTCCATGGTGCTTCCGGAAAAAACTTGAATAATCGGTTAACCCCTTCCATGCTCATGAGGAACTCAGCTCGTCATGCAGCACAGTGCTCGTGTGCTTATGACGAACTCAGCTCGTCATGACCACACCCGTTTTTATTGCTGTCCAGCACAGCAGAGGGATACCTCAAGCAGGGATGTGGTTAAAGTAAAAAATCCGGTTGGTTAAAGTTGAATAAGAATGTTCTGCAATGGTGGCAGAGAGATTTGTATGCTGCAATTGCCTCTGGAAAAATAAGCAAAAATTGGGAAATGCAGGAAACTATGCTACACCCAATAGAACTGGAGAAAAAGTAAGCGTCCTGCATAAGAACCAATGAAAAGCAAGGAAAAAGAGGGGGCAGGATGTGAAAACCTTGCATGCAAAACCTAAAAACAAGCCGAATTCCCCCTTAAAAGGTAGCCCAAACTCAGCAAATATCCTACCAGAAAAAGCCCAATTGACGGGTTACATCGAAAACTGCGAAAAGTCTAAAAATAATACAAGCAACAGAGCCGGCCGGTAGGGGAGGCAGCAGTAACACAACTAAGGCATTAAGATAAGGTGGGATGAAGAATGCTATTTTAAATGTAAGCAGCTAGGGTGCAGAAGCTGAATACAGACAAACAGTAACAGAGAAGAAAACCAAGAAAAATATTGCCCCCCAAAGAACAGATAACGAACCGTAGTGGAATGAGAAAGTACTGATTCCGTGCTCTGTGGGAGGAACAGACGAGATAAAGGAAGGATAAAGAGGCAGGACTAATCACTGGCAAGCAGGGATTTTTAAAGGACACTAACATAGACAAATGAAAAGCAATGGCAAGAAGGGGGGTGGAATTGAAGCCCACAGAATGCAGTTCTCAGTTTCACATGAGAGAGGTAGGAAGAGTGTGTGAGAGAGTGAGGGAGAGGGGTAAGTGATAGTTCGAGAATGAGAAGAATCAGTGAGAGTGCCACCTAGAGGGAGGGAAGAGGTGGACCAGTGCATAGCGCGAGGAGGTACAGGAAGGTAGCACTCGTTTTTGGTGCACCTACTGTTTCTGCATTCAAGAGATCAGGGTAGGCTGTAGCCAGTAGATTCTTTACAGCTTATTGCATTCCAGACACTCTGGACTCATTGGCCATTAAGACAAGAAGGAAATGGTGAGTCAGGGAGCTGTATAACTCCAAAAGAGCGTCCAAAATAGGATTTGTGGATTACTTTTTCTTAAATGGCAAGGAATTGTCGCAGTACTTGCCGCACTAGTTTAAAGTGAATACACAAAGTCCGAACTCTTTACTGACTTACTGTGTGTTATTGGAAAAGGCCAACAGTATGAACATAGTTCTATTTAAAAGAGGATTTGTAGCTTGGAAATCCGATTCTTTAAAATGATAAAACGAAACACCAAAGCTGGTAAGATAAGACACAACCCTTCTCAAGAGCAAAAGCATGTGCCGGCCACATGTGCAGTACAACTGGGAGTTATTTGTCCTGGAAGTCGGTTGGAAACATTTTATCAACATACAAAGTATTCAACTCTCTATTATTTGAAAAGAGTTTCCATTGAATGGTATTAACGTTTTAAGAACATCCATGCTGTTAAAAAAATCCATTAATTTTTCACTACCTACAAGAACATAATGTGAACATGTGTAATGTAACTGGTGCTCATGTAAAATGCTCCAATACCTTCAAGTCAGGTTGGGGTCATGCTATATAAAACTGCTAAAATATTAACTAGTAGTTCAATCACAGCATGAGCAGCATATTGTTACTAATTAAAAGAAATCAAGCTGTACTTGGTCCATGAACTGTAGAAAGCCAGAGAAGTGAAATAGGAACTGACGCCTCGCACGCTGTGCCAAACCAGAAGGCACCAAAGACGAGTGATAATGATGCCAACGAATGGCAAGTAATGGGTGGGTGAAAAGCCCTTTTTTACAGTTTTTTAAGACACATTACGTTGCCAAGCGGCAAACCATGCATGCTGCCTGCCAACTAGACCTAAAAATGGACATTGAACCAAGGTCCTTGGGGCCCTCTATTTCTCTCATTCACCAGCTGAAAAAAGTCATGACAGGAAGTAAAGTCCGCAGGAGCTAACAATTAAGAAATGAGCAAATGAGAGTGATTGTAAAGCTAACTAATGGTATGCACTGGGCTGGCTCTAAGCCAACTGTAAGATAAAAATAGGTATTTATGCTTACAAAATGTTTGGTAGGCTCGACCTCATATTAGTGAATGCCCGATGTATAGGTTAAAGGTGTAGGTGGTCCTATGCAATGCATCTACTGAGGTGGGCTTTAAACAGGTGTGCGGTGCTCACTCGACAGCCATAAAAGACAGCCGTAAAAGTGCCGCATTGCTGGAGTTGTGGGGTGAGTGTGTAAAATCCTCCATCCTGTCACAGGCTCCCTTCAAATTTTGCCACAGAGTGCAGGGTTTTACAGGGGGGCCTTGACCATCAACCGTAGGCGCCAGGGGCTAGGGGGCCAACAGCCTTTCAATGTCAGACAGGCCGACACGTAATGACTGTTGGAAATCGACATCGTAATCCTGAGTTAGCAAACGATGTCCATAGGAGTGTACAACGCAGTTCAGAGTGACAGGAATACTCTGCGACTCGATCGAAACTGAGTGTAAATGACCAGATTGTTTACGTTCCGACTGCGAACATCGTAATTGGGCAGTCGGAATGTAATCTGCCCTAATCGGTCTGAAGGGCTCCTATGCGGTTGGGAAGATTCCGACTGTCGGGAGGAGACTTTCCGCCCGAGATCGGAATGAGCCCCCTAGTATAAAGATGTAGGCTATAGATCCTAAGAAATTTGGATGGGGCTATCGGGGATACTGTTACTTTTATGTCCAGGTCATTAAATTGTACTATTTACATATGAATTGTTATTGTTATGAAGAATACTGGTATAATAGTTCAATCTTGTTGACATTGGGAATAGTAGAACTGTTTCATTCAACACTTATTAATTTTACCATTGCTAATTTTAACTTAATGTACAAAGGACGTTTGCATGATTTCTTTATTGAAATAAAACGTTTTTCAACTGTTTTTATGGCTTTTAGCCAAAATAAAAGGTTTGATGATGATGATTATGGCTACCCATGTGTGGGGATAAAGAACATAACATTTCTCATAAAAATAAAGCATTTATCAGATTTGAACACAGGAGTTCTATAACTACTAAGGACAGTGCAGATAATATGTTGCTTAGAAATCTTTTGAATAGGGGATGTGGCAGGAGCCCAAAGAAGATGGCAGCTGGTCCGTAACTCTCCCGGGTTGACGGAGACGGAGGCGGCCTCGACGCGGTAACTACCGCACACAAAGACGCGGAAATGGAGGGCTAATCATTGAAAGCCCTGGGGCGTCGCCGGAGCAGCTTTATGCATCGACTGGTGACCTGCAGGCAATTCTTTTCTATTTGCGCACTGTGGAGCGGCTCCGCTGAGCTAGCGACCACCATTTTGTATTACTCCCACTGACGGAATTCCCTCAGCACGCTGGCTGCAATGCTATACACTTTCGACCGCTGAAAACCCTGAGACGTCGTGGGGACTATTTCTCCCTTCAATGTAAGACCGGCAGACAAATTTCATTTATTTATAAGCTGTGGTGTGGCCCCGCTGTTTTTGTTTTTGCGGCCCCTATTTTGTGACACCCTGCTGATACCTTCATTTAAACGCGCTATTTATATTTTTATGCACGCTTTGACTTTTCTCACAACATGTGGTTGCCTCGCATTGATGATTTTTTCCTTTTACTGCAACAGCTGTATTTTGCCTGGTAATACTCAGAATGAATTTCTCCTTCCTGCATGTGATATTCTACAATGAACGAAAGCTATATATGTGCCTCTATTTATAGGATAAAGCTGGCCTTACGCACTCCATGTCAGCCCTCCTCGGCTGCCTTAATGAAACCCATACCCTATGACTCCTGTTTTCAGTGTTTTTGTGGCACTAATTGATGTATGTTTATAGGAGTATGAACAATTTTTCTTGCTGAATTTGACCTGCATTTCATCATATATATATTTATTTATATTGTACTGAGAAGCCAATTAATGAGCTATTGTCAGTTGACACTTCATTATTACCAGTTTCCCAATTACAATTTTGTTCTAATACATGGGAAGATTAACTAAGGACTTTTCTGAGCCAAAGACTTCAACACGCAGATTCCTAATTCGCACCAGCTCTCGTTATAGTTGTCTCTCCATGGATGACTCAACAAACGTGTCGCCTAAAGGTGCAACGACATCTGCTAACACCCTATCCTCTGGTGATACCAAAGCACAGAGTAAACGGTTGAAGAAAGATCCTCCCTCTCCCCCTTAACAACCTACATCAGTCACAATGGACATACTGTTAGAAGAAATTTGGGCCTTGCGTCCGTTTGTTGAAGAAACTAACTCTAAGCTTTAACTACTCACTGACGGATGGTCAAATGTAGAAGAACGTGTTACCACACTGGAGCAGAATATGGTTTCTCTTAATTCCTCTACTTCCAAAGTGGATTCCTTATGCTCTCAGGTGTCAGCACTACACAAGCAAATTGAAAACTTGGAAAACAAGAATAGAAGAAATAACCTTCAAATTTATGGGCTGCCTGAGGAATCGGAGTGTACAGACACAATTGCCTTCTTTAAATCCTTCATTCCAAAAGTCCTCAAGTTTTTGGAAGTTACTCTCCTTAACATTCAGAGAGCTCATCTGTTAGGCCCAACATCAACTTCAACGTCTTCTTCTACAGTAAAAAAGCCGAGGGGAGTGATCCTATACTTTCTGGAATACACTGACTTGGTAAAGATTTTATTTGTGGCTAGGGCAATGAATCGCATTACTTGGTCAGGCAACTCCTTATTCTTCTCTAAAGACTATGCCAAACCAACTGCAGATCGACGCAAGGAGTTCCTGGCATTGAGACCGCAACTTTGTTCAATAGGTGCACGATATGGTCTCTTTCATTCCTGCCTTTTTAAATTGACCATCAATAACAAAACATATACTTATGAAGACCCAGTAAAATTGAAGAGCTTCCTCTCTTCTTACCAAGCTAAATTTATGGATACTTCTTCAACACGCACCAAATGAACGTTCTGGATCCTAAAATGCTTCTACTCTTGTTAAAAGCTTTTAATCTGTTAATGGTTTACTTGTGAGTTGATATTTAGTAACAATGCTAATTTTCATTAATACTTTTTGATTATATAATTAATCTCTCTTTTCTCCCTACAGGTTATGTCTCCCTGTCATACTTACCCATATGTTCCATCATGCATCGGTTCTGCTCTCCTTCCCGCCTTCCCTTCATGGGGTCTGGACACGTCATTGTTCTGTGTGGCCTCACACCCCTCCATCCTTCGTATGTCTTCGATTATTTGTAAGTCTTTAGTTTTACTCATTTTCTTTCTCTTTGGTATTGTGCTAATTCTTTTTTATCTTTCCCCTGCTTCGAAAACTTTGTTTCAATATCCTTTCACCTTAACATTACTCTCTTTTTCACGCTGTTCCTTTACACTTCAAATGTTGTCTACTCACTTCAATTATCCTTCCTCTCTTTTTTCTTTTTCATCTCATCTGCCTCAATTTACATATCATCGGTTCGTTATTTGGTGCAGTTAGACCTGCTCAGAGATTTGTTGCGATTGGTGTTCACTATTTACTCACAGTTTTGTTCTATGTCTTTAAAACTTGTTTCATGGAACGTCAGAGGTTTACATTCACCTATTAAATGACTGAGAGTTTTGACTCATTTAGCTAAATTGGGGGCAGATATAGCATGTTTAAAGGAATCTCATTTGACAGCCGAAGAGTCTATAAAATTAAAGAGAGGTTGGGTGGGGGGTTTTGATCCAGCATTTACGTCCTCCTTTGTTTCGTTTTTTAATGAATACTTCCTCTTGAACCAATCAGATACTTTGCCTTTTCATCTGATTTAGGATGCCTTCAAAGCAACAGCTAGAGACTTTGTTATTAGATATGTCTCTAAGAAACGGAAAAAGGAACAAGAAATCACCTACGCCCTCCTGGTCAAAATAAAGGGACTGGAGCATTCTTATTACTATTCCAAATCGAAAGCTTGTTTGTCTCAACTTATAAATGCTAAATTTCAGTTTAATAATGACACATCTAATAATGCTTCTAATTATCTACTGAAGTCTAGTGCAAAATGCTATGGTGGTCAGAATAAAGCTGCGAAACTACTAGCCAACTATTTGTAGGTTAGACACAACAAGCTCAATATAGAATCTATTCTGGATAAAAACCATGCATTGAAATTCAAAGATGAAGATATCCTAAATGAATTTCTCCAGTTTTATAAAACTTTGTATACATCTGAGGCTCCTTCTTCTGACCACTCTATTTCCCATTTTTTTATCTAAGATTCTGCACCCTTTGGCCACATGCCAAGATCTCTCACTTTTAGAATTTGACCTTACACAAAAGGAGCTGCTTATCGCTTTGCAAACACTCAAAAAAGATAAGGCCCCTGGCGCAGATGGTTTCACTGTTGAATTTTTTACACAGTTTGCACATTTACTAATTCCCAAATTGCACATCCTTATAAATGTTTTTTTTACAATCAGGTTAATCTTCTGGCTCCTTCTCAGATGCCCTTATCTGCCTCATACCTAAAGACGGTAAAGATCCATAACATTGCAAAAATTATCTGCTCATTTCTCTGGTTAACATTGATTACACCATTTTTTCAAAGTCCCTGGCTTCGCGTTTGGAATCTCAACTGCCTGACCTATTAGGAAAAGATCAATCTGGTTTTGTTAAGGGACGACTTATCATTCATAACACTCGTTTATTTTTTGACATCCTCTCCAAAACCTCACATATCTCACATTCCTTAGCAGCAATAGCTCTCGGTGCAGAGAAATCATTTGATAGAGTCGAATAGTCTTATCTCTTTCATATACTTAAATGGTTTGGCTTTGGCCCAAAAATTATTGCCCTCATATCTATTTTATACTCCAACCCAAGAGCGGCTGTTTGCGCAAATGGTGGTATATCTCCCTATTTTCAACTTGGTAGAGGTGTCCGACAGGGTTGTCCACTCTCCCTGTTTCTTTTCAATCTTGCTCTAGAACCCTTTTTGTTAAGAATCTGCCAAAATGATAATATTCATGGTTTCACTTTCAAAGAGACTAAGTCAAAATGGCAGCTTATCCTGACGATGTTCTTCTATTTCTCGCACAACCTCAATCCTCCCTTCCCACCTTTTTAGAGGAGGTTGATTTCTTTGCATCCGTCTCTGGTTATAAACTGAACAAAGATATATGTGAAATTTGACCTTTAACAAAATATACTTTTAAGGCTGACTTTACAGCTTCAGGTTTCGCCTGGAGTCCCCAGTTCATTAAGTATTTAGGTCTACGTTTTACTCCCTCTATTTCAGGAACAATATCACAATGTATGGAAAATTGCATACAGAGACTGTCCTCCTTAACAACGAAACGGCATCGTCTATATTTATCTTGGTGGGGTCGCCTAGAAACTATAAAGATGATGCTATCCCCCATAATCCTCTATACAATTTCTAATATTCCACTTTCTATCCCTTAAGAAATGTAATTCCATTTTGTCCTCCTTTCTATGGAGTAATAAAAAATCACATATGTCTATATCAAAACTGATCAGCCCAAAATCGGAGGGGGGTGAATTTCCCTGACTTTCCCATTTACCATAAATCCTTTTTACTGCATCAGGCTTCGAGATGGCTCTCTGAGTCTCGTATAGACTGCCCTCTTTGGGCCACACTTGAACAATCCTTCATCTCTCCATTCTCATTTAAAGAATACTTGTTGTTTACACGTCAACCACAGTCTCTGTCCACTCTTATAATTAAACATACCTCTAAGATTGTATCATCTGTCTCCTCCTCGAACTCCAGTGATTAGAAACTCACTTCTCAACTCTACTATATGGCATAATGTTTAAATATTAATTATTAATAAACCTTTGTATTGGAAATCCTGGAGACAACGAGTTCTTATTTGGGTACGTCAAATATATAGTCAGGATGAGATTGCGTCCTTTTCATACGCCAGCAGCTCTTTTGACCTGCCTGTATCTTTCCAATCTAAATATTCCCTCTTAACACAAGCCATCCAAAACGCCTGCACCCATTACACAACTCCTCATCACTCCGCTCCTCTTGAACTTTTTCCTGCACACAAACTATGCATGCTCCTAATTAACAATTCTAAGGCTTCTGCTATATACACTTTTTTACATAGTTCATCTGCTCCAAGAAAAAAAACTAAAGTAGAGATGTCTTGGGAAAAAGATTTGGAAGCCTCTTGGTCTGTAGAGTTTTGGAACAGAATTTGCCTTAAACTCAGGAAGTCCTCCAGAGCTGTGAATACCACACAGACACTCTTTTTTATTTATAATAGACTCCTGCTCTCCCCATTCACTCTTAGCGCAAGACATACTGAGCTCTCAGATATATGGTGGACTTGTTCCTCACCATATGCTGATCTTTATCATTTGCTTTTTGTATGCACACCTGTTCATAGTTTTTGGAAAGAGTATGGTCTCAAATTAATTTGATCTTTGGCTCCTGCTACCCTTTCGGTGTCTCACATATCTTTTTAGGAAGTTTATCCCCTATTTGGGCAAATTGTGATTCTAATGTAAGGTTAATAGATTTATTGATAGCAGGTGCCTTTCAGCAAATAACTAAGAACTGGAAAGACTTTACCAAATTGTCGTATCAAGCATGGTGGTATGCTGTCTGTTATAACCAGAGATTGGACACAACATTTGTATACCTCTTACACATGGCATCAAAACGCTCAGATCTATGGTCACCTGTTACGTTGTTTATTGAAACTAGTGCTCGACGATCTCTGTCTATGACTCCCCTCCAACAAGAAGTGACTAAACCTCCATGACTTCCTTCATTTTTACAGTATATGGTTCAACTATATTTCACTTTATAGTGCTCATCTTAACATAGACTGTAATCTTTATTTGTTCACCGACTACTTGTACAATACTGTTGGTTTTTTCTGACTTGTGATATGTTTAACTGACTTACTTTCATATCCTCTGTATGTATCAAAACTGTACTGCTTTATTGTATTTAATCTTTTATTATTATCATAATTGCTGTATTATTTTTTTTTCCTTTTTCTCAATAAACTCACTTTTTCACCTTAAAAAAAGAAATCTTTTGAATACTTATGTGGATTAATGACTGGCTAATTTATTATTTGATAGTACTTTTTTTACCCGACTAGTTGCCTTGAAAAAACGACACATGTCGAGAAAAATGTGTTGGTTGTTGTTTTTCTTTTATTGTTCTTTTCATGCTTTTATGTACAATACAGTTTATTTCTTAACCAAACTAATACATGTAATGGTACACAAAGAATAATGATCAATATGTTTCAAACATCTATTACATTTTGATGATGAGACAGACATTGAATTAGTATTGGTAACAAAAGAATAATGATAAATATGATTCTAACATTTATTACATATTGATGATTACACAAACATTGGTTTGCTATTAATGAGATTGATATATTGTAACAAATAAAATGAATTTTGAGAATTTGGAATTGCATTATCGATTATCCTATGTGCCTCTTGTAGGATTTTATAATTGATACTTCTTATTGCCTTTTATATTTATACAATATATTTCAGAAACGCATTTTCTTCTAGCACTTAAAAAACCCATCTCAATGTATGATACTCATGTTATGATTGGTATATTAGCCGGAATAACTGATTAACCAAAGCCAGAACTCAAATTTGGTGCCTATGTAGTACACAAATATCAGCAGCAGGACCTCAGCCCAGATAGGTATATCACTGTCCTAAACTTTTACTTGCATAATTATTATTTTGAAGTTGATTGGTATATGGTTGTACATTGGGGATAGAATAAAACATAATCATTGTTAGTTTTTGTGTACATGGAATCTATACATGAATGCCCTGCAGACAAAGCTTGCTGCATTTTTAGTGAGACCAGAAAAAAACACTTCCTTGTTCGACAAAACTAATTGCTAGGTATTTTTCTAAAGAAACACGTAGGTATGCTAATAGGGAAAAACTAAACAGAAAGGCTGCAGCCTCACCTATTCTCCAAGCCATGTAAATGACCCCATGTTATTTATGAATCCTTCTGCCACGCCTTCTATACAACAGAATTTTGGAAACTATAAAGAAATAGCAGGCAGCTGCCTTAAATCAACTTAAAAAATGATAGTAAGCGAGCACCATACTAGGTTAAAAAAATACCTCTTTATTAAGTGAAAGGAGCCCTTAAACAACAAAAACAATTTCACGAGGGACTTGAAAATCCTTATGGGTTTCACGCTGAGAGTTGTACAGCTATACTTAAGTGAAACAGGAAATTAAAAAAGGTCAAAACAAGGAGCAACTTGGAACCGATGCAAGACTTGACAGGTTTACAGTGATTGTCTTGTTCACTCAATGAAAAAGTGAGTACTAGTAATGAGTATAAGTGAATGTTAAGAAACAATACAGTACATAGAGTGAACTGCCTTTCAACGCTGCTCAGCAATCCTACATGCCTGTCAAGACGTTAACTCTTGAACGAGGCTGGGGCAGGCTAGATGTCTAAGAGAATGGTCCCATTCTGGCACTTGTAGTTTCCTGCTGCCCATCAAAAGTATGGCTTTGAAGTGGAAGCAGACAAGTGCTAAACCGGGATACATTAATTAGTCCTGGATAAAAAGTCGGGTCTTCCTCAACCCTAGACACAAGTTAGAGGTGCTCTTGCCAACTATGCAGTCTCATATCACAGAATAAGCTGCTACTCTGTGGACGGTGCCTGCCTTCACAGTCTGGGAGTGGGGCGGGGGTGCTAAGACATATGGTTGCTTTGCCTTGTTGTTCTATTGTGGCCTGGGGGCTCTGAGAATTTATGAGGGAGATGCTCATAGCCACACACATATCCTGGGCTCAGTCCCAAGGTAGTTTGGGCGACCATGACTACCCCGAAACTCCTAGGAGCTTTTAGAAGCACATGACCCATCCTCAGAGAGGATGCTGGGAAGGTCATGAGTCAGCAGTCAGTGGAGTTGAAAAGGATTTCATTTTTGAAGCACAATTATGCAATCTTTGGCAACATGAGAGAACAAGCTAAATGAACGTGGCAAAATGTTTATCAATATAACGGAGATTAAAAAAGGGCACTTTTGGGTATTTAAGAAGTCGTTACCGTGGAAGTGAATTCAGAGCTCCTTTGCAAAGGCCTCAAATGCACATAATGATTGCTAGTCGGCCCGCAACACTGAGTCATCACTGTCGGTAACCGCATCCCTCTTTAATCTTACATTTTAAAGAATTTTTACACACACCCTCTAAATGGTGCTCCTGGAAAAATACTGAATATTAAAAATAGAGTGGTTACATTTGAATACATTTGAATAAGAACATTTCCGCAATGGCGGAAGAGAGATTATTATTGTGTAATTGCCTTTGACATAATGAACAAGCATTTGGAAATGCAGGAAACTATGCTACACCCAGTAGAACTTGAGGAAAAGTAAGTGTCCCACATAGGAACCAATGAAAAGCCAGGATAGAGAGGGGATGGGATATAAACCCCTTGCATGCGAAACCTAAAAGAGAAGCCCATTTCCCCTTTAAAAGGAATCCCAAACTCAATGAATATCCTACCAGAAAAAGCCCAATTTATGGTTTACATCGAAAAGCGCCTAAAGCCTAAAAAAATAGAAAGAACGTAGCCAGAGGCCCGGTAGGGCAGGAAGCAGTAACACAACTATGCCATTAAGATAAGGTGGGAGGAAGAATGCTATATATAAAGGTAAGCAGCTATGGCACTGAAGCTGAGTACAGACAAACAGTAACAAAGCTGAAAACCAAGAAAGAAATAGTCCCCCAAAGAACAGATAAAGAACCATAGCAGAATGAGACAGTACTAAGTCCCTGCTCTGTGGGACTAGCAGAGTAGAGAAAGGAGGGACAAACAGGCAGGAATGATCACTAGCAAGCAGGGAGTTTTTAACGGACATTAAAAAAGTAGGCAAATGAAAAGCAATAGCAAGAAGGGGGTGGGCTGGAAGCCCACAGACTGATTATAGCAGTCCTCAAATTCACATGAGAGAGGTAGGATGAGTGTGTGAGAGTCTGAGGCAGAGTGGTAAGGGATGGTACGAGAGAGATAGGGATGAGTGGAAGGGGCACCTAGAGTGGGGGAAGAGGTAGACCAGTGCATAGCGCGAGGAGGTGCAGGAGTGTAGCTCTTGTCTTTAGTGCACCCACTGTTGCTACGTTCGAGAGATCAGGATAGGCTGTAGCCAGTAAACTATTTGCAGCTTATTGCATTTCAGAATTTGGACTCATTGGCCATTAAGACAAGAATGAAATAGTGAGACAGGGAGCTGGTTAACTCCAAAAGAGGGTCCAAAACAGGCTATGTGGATTGCTTTATTTTAAATGGCAAGGGATTATTGCAATACTTGTCTCACTGGTTTAAAGTGAGATCACAAAGTCCAATCTCTTTACTGACTTAGCTTGAGTTAATGGACAAGGCTATCAGTGTGAGCATAGTTCTATTTAGAAGAGGATCAGTAGTTCTGAATTCCAAGCTTTTAATATGATAAAAGGAATCACCAAAGCTTGTAAGATGAGACACAACCCTTTTCACGAGCGAAAGCATGTGCAGTCACATATGCAGTACTACTGGAGGTTAACTGTCCTGGAAGTCTGTTGGACACATTTTGCCAAAATACAAACTATTTAACACTCAGCAAATAAGCTATTATTCGAAAAGAGTTTCCATTGGAGATGGTATTAAAGTTTTAACTTTATCCATGCTGTTAAAAAATACATTAATTTTTCAGGGCCTAAATAAAATAATGTGAACTTGTGTAATGTAACTGGCGCTCGTATAAAGCGCTCCTATACCTTCATGTCACTTTGGGGTCACACTATATACAACTACTCAAATAATAACTAGTACTTCAATCACAGTGTGAGCAGCATATTGTCACTAATTAAAAGAATTCAAGTTGTACTTGGTCCATGGCCAGTAGAAAGCCAGAGAAGTGAAACACGAACTGACGCCTTGCAAGCCCAGCCAAATCAGAAGGCACCAAAGAATAGTGATAATGATGCCAACGAATGGTAAGTAATGGGTTTGCTAAAATACCTTTTTTAGATTTTTTTTAGACACATTAGATTGCAACAACCCATGCATGCTGCCTGCAGACTCGACCAAAAAATGTACAATGGGGTTCTCTATTTCTGTTCTTCACCAGCTGAAAAGAAATCATGAACAGGAAGTAAAGTTTGCACAAGCTAACAAATAAGAAGCAAGCAAATGAGCGTGATTATAAAGCCAACCAATGGTAAGCACTGGGCAGGTTGTAAGCCCACTTTAAGATGAAAATAGTTTTTTTTGCCTACAGACTGTTTGGTAGGCTTGACAGTATAGTTTCTTTCCTAACCAAATGAATCCATGTAATGGTCCTCAAAGAATAATGATAAATATGATACAAACATCTATTACATGTTGATGATGGGACAGGCATTGGTTTGGTAATGATACACAAAGAATCATGATAAATGTGATTCTGATATATATTTCATAACAATGATTACACAAGCCTTGGTTTGCTATTAATGAGATTGATATATTGTAACAAATAAAATGAATTTTGAGAATGTGGAATTGCATCCTCGAATGTCTAAGGTGCCTCTTGCATGATTTTATAATAGATACTTCACATTGCCTTTTATATTAATACTGTACTAGCTTACCCGTCGCGCGTTGCTGCGATGTCAGAAGAAAGGAAATTTAAAGAAACTTCTTATGTTAACATTCAATTTACATTGTGTCATTTTCATTGAAACTTATTCATTTTAATATGGAAAACATTTTAAGGTGTGGTTTTAATTCTGTTTATTTATTCAAGTGTTTGTGGATACACGGTATTTTTTGTTTTTCCGTCTGGTACGTACACGAATAAATCAGAAGGTTTTCCGACGCGTGAGCTGGCCACATACAGTTGTCCATGTGAGAAGCAAGGATTCTCCAAATCTAGTCCACACACTTGCAGCGATTGTCCTTGTGCTTTGTTGATGGTCATTGCAAAAGCGAGTTGCACCGTAAACTGTAAACGTTCAGTATTGGAAAGATTATGAGGGCCCTGGGGGCCGATATTTAACAAATTGTTTTTCCAGAAACCTTCGCAGGAGTGTACTCAACATCTTTTAACAAATTTCTTTTTTTTTTTTTTTTTTTTTTTGCCAGAAACCTTCGCGGGAGTGTACTCAACAACTTCCCAAAGTTTCATGCCCATCGGATGAATGGTGTAGTAATGCATAAAGGACAAACAGACAGACATACTTTTTTTTAGTATATATAAATATTAAAGAAACACATTTCTTCTAGCACTTAAAAAACTAGCTGCTCCTTTTATCCATATCAATGTATGATATTCATTTTATGATTGGGGTATTATCAGGAATAACTGAGTAACCCCTGCCAGAACTCGAATTTGATGCCTATGAAATACACATATGTCAGCAGCAGGATCTCAGCCCGGATAGGTATATCACTGTCCTAAACTTTCACTTGTATAATTATTGATTATAAAGTTAGTTGTTATATTGTTATACACTGGGGATAGAAAAAATAAACATAGTTAGGTTTAGTGTACATGGAATCCATACATGAATGCCTTGCAGACAAATCTCTTGCTGCGTTTGTAGTGAGGCCAGAACGAACCAGTTCCAGATTCAACAAAACTAATTGCGTGGTATTTTTCTAAAGAAACACTTTGGTATGCAATGAGAAAAAAACTAAACAAAAAGGCTGCAGCCTAACCTGTTCTCCAAGCTATGCAAGTGACCACATGTTATTTATGAATCCATCTGCCACTCCTTCTATACAACAGAAGTTTGCAAACTATAAGGACATAGCAGGCAGCTGCCTTACAGTAAGTTCAAAAATGATAGTAAGTGAGCCCCACACTGGTTTAAAAAAAATACCTTTTTAGTAAGTGAAAGGAGCACTTTAACAACAAAAACAATTACACCAGGGACTCTAGAATTCTTATGGGTTGCATGCTGAGATTTGTATAGCTATACTTAAGTGAAACAGGAAACTCAAAAAATTTAAAAACAAGGAGCAGCTTGGAAACAATGCAAAAAGACAGATTTACAGTGATTGTCTTTCTGACTCAATGGAAAAGTGAGTACTAGTAATGAGTATAAGTGAATGTTCACAAACAGTACAGTACATAGAGTGAACTGCCTTTCAATGCTGCTCAGCAGTCCTACTTACCTGTCAACAAGTTGACTTTCGAACAAGGCTGGGGCAGGCTCGATGTCTAAGAGAACAACAACAACAACAAAGGAGCTTATAAAGCGCCTGGTGACGCCATCACGGCGTGTCCCCGCGCGAGAATGACCCCAATATGGCACTTGTAGGTTCCTGCTGCCCATTAAACGTATGGCTTTGAAGTAGCAGCACACACGTGCTAGACCTGGATACATTAATTTGTACTGGATGAAAAGTCAGGTCTGCCTCAACCCAGCACACAAGACAGGGAGCTCTTGCCAACAATGAAGTATCATATCACAGAATAAGCAACACTCCACTACTCTCAGGCACACCTGGGGGCTGTCTCTCCCCTCACAGTCTGGAGGGAGGGGGACAGGGAGTGCTGATGGCTGGTTGCTGCTTTCCCTTGTTGTGGTATTGCAGCTTGATGGCTACGGGCATTTATGAGGGAGATGCTCATAGCCACAGACATATCCGGGGCCCAGTTCCAAGGCAGCTTGGGGGACCATGACTACCCGGAAACTCCTATGAGCTTTTAGAAGCACGTGACCCCCCACTCGGAGAGAATGCCAGGAAGGTCACATGTCAGCAGGCATTCGAGTGGAAAAGGACTTTATTTTGAAGCGCAATGATGCCAACTTTGGCAACACAAGAGAACAAGCTAAATAAACGTGGAGAAATGTTTTTCAATATAACGGAGATTGCACGAGGACATGACCGGGGCTTTAAGAGACCTATACTGCTGATGCATTACTTAGGCAGAGGTGAATGCTGAGCTCATTTTCAATGACCTCACACGCCCATCACGATTGCAAGTAGGCCTGCAACACTGAGTCATCACTGTCAGAAAACACATCCCTCTTTAATCTTACATTTTACAGAATTTTTACAGGCACCCTTTACAAGGTGCTTCCGGAAAAATAGAGAATAATCAATTAAAATAAAAAAGGAGAGAAGTCAAAATTGAATAAGAACATTTCCACAATGTTGGTTAAGAGATTATTATTTTGCAATTGCCTTTGACAAAATAGTCAAGCATTAGTAAACACAGGGAACTATGCTACACCCTATAGAACTTGAGGAAAAGTAAGTGGCCCACACAGGAAGCAATGAAAATCCCAGAAAGAGAGGGTGTGGGATGTTAACCCCTTGAAATGGAAACATAAATAAACAAGCCCAATCCCCCTTAAAAGAAAGCCAAAACTCCACAAATATCCTACCAGAAAAAGCCGAACTGACTGTGTACAAGGAAAGGGCAAAAATCCTAACAAAAATACAAGCAACGGAGTGGGAGGCACGGCAGGGGAGGCAGCAGTAACACAACTGTGGCATTAAGAGAAGGTGGGAGGAGGAATGCTATATTTAAATGTAAGCAGTTCGGACGCTGAAGCTGAAGATAGACAAACAGTTACAGAGCAGAAAATCAAGAAATAAATAGTCCTCCAAAGAACAGATAAAGAAACATTGAAGAATGAGACAATACTAAGTCCCTGCTCTGTGGGAGGAACAGAAGAGAGAAAGAGGCTGGAATGAGCACTAGCAAGCAGGGATTTGTAAAGGACAGTTTCACATGAGAGGGGCATGAAGAGTGTGTGAGAGAGTGAGGGAGAGGGGGAGAGGGGTAAGGGATGGTATGACAGAGAGAGAGGGATGCGTGGGATGGACACCTACAGTCGGAGAGGAGGTGGACCAGTGAATAGCACGAGGATGTGCAGAAAGTTAGCCCTCGTCTTCAGTGCACCCACTGTTTCTACGTTCAAGAGATCAGGTTAGGCTGTAGCCGTAGATTATTTACAGCGCATTGCATTTCAGACACTCTGGACTCATTATCCATAAAGAGAAGAATTAAATAGTGTAGTGAGACAGGGAGCTGGTTAACTCCAAAAGAGGATCCAAAACAGGCTATGTGGATTGCTTTGTTCTAAATGGCAAGAGATTATTGCAATACTTGTCGAATTGGCTTAAAGTGAAAACACAAAGTCCAATCTCTCCACTGACTTACCGTGTGCTATTGGACAAGGCAAACAGTGTGAACATAGTTCTATTTAACGGAGGATCAGTAGTCCTGAAAACCAAGCTTTTAAAATGATAAAAGGAAACGCCAAAGCTTGTAAGATGAGACACAACCCTTTTTACAAGCAAAAGCATACGAAGGCCACATATGCAGTACAACCGGGACTTAACTGTCCTGGAAGACGGTTATACGCATTTTGTCAAACTACGAAGTATTCAACACTCAGCAAATAGGCTATTATTCAAAAAGAGTTTCCATTGGACATGGTATTAAAGTTTTTATGAACATCCATGTTGTTAAAAAAAATCCATACATTTTTCTTGTCAATCAATCAAGAAGTCTTTATTCGATTGATTCATCATAAAAGACATAAATTTACAATATACATCAGTAAGATTTATATAAACTACACAAAACATCTAAAACCATATTAAATCACTTATACAGGCTTCTTGTAGATGAATACAACATTGGCATTGACATAAAAAATTTACAAGAGGACATAAAGCATTAAAAACATTATTGAACCCCTAGATGGTTGTTTTTAATAAACCTAATTCTAAGAATCCAAGCCCACCCCAGAAATTTTGCTACACCCACAACAATTAATGGGGAAAGATTGGTTCTTAAAATTCTACTGGCTTCAGCAGCCGAACGGGTACCTAGGCTTCTACATACCGGGCTTAACCACTTGGCTCTTGGAGCAATATACAGGGGACAGACAAACAAAAAATGGTGTATATTTTCACCCTGACCAGGGCAGTTCGGACAGAGACCAGTCCCACCAGTCCCCCAATTTTTAGTGAAGTCCCTTAATGGCAGCGAACCACATCTGAACTGATGGAAAAGTTTACGATCCATGGGCTTTGTTATCGTGTCCCAATATTTTTCAAGCTTGGGAACGTCTTTAAAGACGATAAATAGACTAGTAAGATTACTGGAGCACAAATGCAAATGTCTATTATGAACCACCCAGTCCCAATAGTGGAATTTTAAATCTTTTTTAGAGGGAAAAATAGCAGATTCAGGAGCTAACCACAGATCACCATACCCCAGGACATTTAGGGTAGATCTTAGATCCCTAAACCAACCTATTTTTAAAGAGCCAGACAGATCTTTGACCTCCAAACAAGCCTTAGCATAAAAATGGAGTTCCGGCGTTGACCACAGACGTCGCCAGAATGCCAATGGACGAAATCTCGCTTGGTCCTCCACTGGATGACACCCCAGGTCGTACAAAAGCGGGATCCGCGGAGTCGACTGAGGCAAACCCGTAGCTACCCTGACAAATTTATTTTGGGCTGTTCTCAAGGGGTCCAATTTACTAAAGCCCCATAATTCTGCCCCGTAGAGGACTGAGGGTAGTATCTTTGAGCCATAGATCTTAACTAGTGGTGAAATTGGCCGGGTAAAAGAGCCTTTATGCTCTTTAATCAAAGCACCACCGATCTGTAGGTGCTTTAAAGTCATTAGCTCATCCTGGTGTGACCAGCTTAGGGTCTCGCTAAATGTAACTCCCAAATAGGTGAAAAACTTGGTTTGTTCCAGGGGGATACCCCCCAAAGTAACCCTTGCAGTGACCTGGTTGTGTCCTCTTAGGACCATAAATTTGGTCTTGGACACATTCACCTCAAGCTCATGCTCGCTGCAGAAAAACTCAAACCTCGACAGGGCCTATTGAAGACCCTGTCTGGTTTTTTAAATCAGGAGAGTGTCGTCAGCGAACATGAGCAAGGGGATATTCATTCCAGCTAGGGTCGGGGCGTCTGTGGGGTAATTATCAAAATATTTAGTAACCGTGTTAATATAAAGGGAAAAAAGGGTGGGAGCTAAGACACACCCTTGTCTAACGCCTTTGGCCACAGGGAACCTATCCGTCACCTCCCCTGGTTTTCCCCAGCGGACTTGGGCATAGGTGTGTGAATGTAAATTTACCAGGAGGCATACTAGGAGGGGTGGCATACCCAGTTCTAATAAACCATTCCACAACCGAGCCCTCGGGACGAGGTCAAAAGCAGACCTCAAGTCCACGAAGGCTGCGTAAAGGTTACCCTTGCCCAAGAAGACCGTCTTCCAGTAAAGAAGCATAAAACAGAAGGCCTGGTCTAGGGTACTCACATGAGACCTGAAACCAGCTTGAAGTGGAGTTAGAACATTGTATTCATCAATCCATTTCTGGATCCTGGCAAGAACAAGGCGGGCTGTGATTTTTTGCACCGCGTCTATAAGGCTGATCGGCCCGTAATTGGATGGAACCGACCGATCACCTTTCTTGTATATAGGCAGGATCTCTGCACCTGCCCAGGACTCAGGAACCCTAGCTCCAGTCGCCAAGGCGTTAACCAGCTGGACTAAGTATGGTACCCAAAGATCATGATCCTGTTTGAATAAATCCGCTGGAATACAATCAGGACCAGGTGCCTTTCCCCTTGGGACAGATTTCAAGACTAATTCAACCTCTCTAGCCGTAAATTCTAAAGGATCATTCGACAGTGGCCAGCAGATATTATCCTGTGCGCTACTGAGGCACCTAAATTGTTCCTCAAAGTAGCGGATCCATTTTTGTTGGTCCCCGAAGCTGGGCTTGGACGATCATCCTGCGACGAACCCCATTTCAGAAGGTGCCAAAACGGTAGCATGTTCCTGGAGCTACATGCTTCTGTTAATGTTAGCCACCGTTCTTCGTCCCAGTTGGCCTTAGCAGAACATTTGGCAACATTAAACGCCTTTCTACACAACCTAATTAAAGTGGGGTTCTTAAGTTTTATGGCTTTAAACAGTTCTACGTGGGTCCGTCGGCACTCATCATTAAACCAGTTGGAGGTTTTTATTTTCGCCCTGTTGCCCCTTTTAGAAATGAACTTTGTAAACAAACTTTTTAGAGACTTAAACAAGCTGTTATGTGTGTCAGTAATAATTGTGTTGATGGCCTCCTGTGAATCACATTTGGAGATATCAGCTAAAGAGTTAGAGACCAAGGATCTGATCTTTTTACGGGCTTCAGCATCGACAGAGATCTTTGGCCAGCGTACCCTCCTCATATCATTGGAGAGTACAACTTCATCCTGGACTACATTAGACATGCATTTGGCTGGTCCGGAGAAACTGAAATCCCTTAGTTCCACCACCAATGGATCATGATAACTTTCTGGACGTGACTTGACTTCCATATCCACTACCACAGACCACATTTTAACATCCACTAATACATAATCAATGCGGCTGCTATGTCTGCCATTGCTAAAGGTGTTATTACCCAACCTATCAGAGCGCACTCTACCATTTAAGGCACGTAGACCCTGATCCAAGCACAAACCCTTAATAAAAATAGCCGCCTGGGACCATTTTTTAATCGAGGCTAAGTCCAATTGTGGGATCCCCCAAGCCAAATCCTCAGACTCAGTTAAAAGGCCATCATCCAAACCTAATGGTTCAAAGCATGTATTTAAGTCGCCCATTACGACCGTATGACCGACTACCGTGGCATCACTTAAAAGTTCATCCAGGCAGAGGAGGGACGGTGAAACCCTACCACCCTGGATACCCCTGGCATATATATTAATCAACCTAATGTTCAACCCACTGGTAGATTTAATATTAACCATTAGTATATCGGGGCTGTCGATAAAAACTTCCTCGGCAGTCACACCCTCATACTGACGGACCCATACTGACAAACCACCCATAGCTCGACCTCTTTGGCCTCTGATAGCTGGTTTACTAAAGTTCAGGTAGCCAGAGAGGAATATTGGTGAGAGTGCCCAGGTTTCCTGAAAGGACCAGACGTCACCCTGGCGTATAAAATTGATCCAATCAGGTATGCACATTCGCGACTCCAAACCAGCTATGTTCCAACTACATTTTTCTTGTCCTAAATAAAATAATGTGAACTTGTGTAAAGTAACTGGTGCTCATGTAAAACTCTCCAATACCTTCAGGTCTGGTTGGGGTCATGCTATATAAAACTGTAGAAAAATTAACCAGTACTTCAATCACACCATATAATGTCACTAACTAAAAGAAATCAATCTGTACTTGGTCCATGGCTTGTAAAAAGCCAGATAAGTGAAACAGGAATTGACGCCTCACACTCTGCCGAATCAAGAGTGACAATGATGCCAACAGATGGTAAGTAATGGGTTGGCTAAAAGCCCTTTTTAAAGTTTTTTTTTCAACACATTAGGTCGCTAAGCGACAGCCCATGCAGACTTGACCTAAAAATGGACATTGAACCAAGGCCCATGGGGCCCTCTATTTCTGTCATTCAACAGCAGAAAAAAAATCATGAACAGGAAGTAAAGTCTGTAGCAGCTTACAAATAAGAAACAAGAAGAGGAGTAGGATAATAACAACAACCTATGGTAAGCACTGAGCAGGCTCTAAGCCCACTGCAAGATGATAATTAGTCTTTTTGCCTACAGACAAAGCTGTCTGGAAGGCTAGACCGAAACATAGTCAATACACAATGGATAGGGTAAAGCTGTAGGTGTGTCCTATGCAATGCATCTACTGAGGTTGGCATTAGACGGGTGTGCATTGCTCACTCAACAGTCACAAAAGATACTTCAATGCAAAGGTTCTCACCCACAGTGCTCTCAAAGAGAGGGGAGAAACACCATACTCTCCCAAAAACAATCCTAGGATTGGCAAACAATGTTTTAAGGTTATGAGGCACTCATCATTATATCATTTACAAGAAATTGCCACAGCGCTGAAGCACAAACCTTTCACAGCACAGGGATGGGTCATATCTACAAGGAAATGATGGATCCCTTTGCTCCCCCCTGCACTGGTGCTCAATTAGCTGCCATATGCTGGAGCAGGCACCATTGCACCTTGTCTCTAATAAGGGGGAACAAGGCGGCCATCAGCTAACGGCCACGGTCCACCTCATTGAGAATTGATGAATTAAGGCTGAAGCTGAACGTCTCTCCCCTCGACAAAATCCCCCCCTGTGGGTTACCTGACCTCAGTGGCTCTGTTTCTCCAGTGTTGTTGGTCGTCTGCTTCCCTCATCACAGAGGGTGTTGATGGCGGTTGGGGTCTTCTCCCCCACATGGGCTCCACCCTGGGAGGGTGCAGTGAGGGGACTGCTCCACAGCCGTGGGGTCGTAGCATTGTTTAGGAGCAGCAGAGGCAGAGGCAGCACATGCAGAGGAGGCGTAGAGACAAGCGGTCTCAAACAGAAGGTGTTTCTCCGAGCTACAGTGGGGGACATGCAAGCGTAAGCTTTCCCCCAGGATGTATGAGGGGGAAGCTAGATACAATAATAAAGGACTGGCAAGAATTTGAGGACTCATCCTGGGTGGTAGGGGGGTGGCAGACTCCTCTGCCTATAGAGAGGGGTAAAGGGCTGCAGAATAGGAGCACTAACACAGGGGGAAAGGTTTGCAGGCATACCCAATGTACTATATCCTCACCTGAATTAGGGTCAATACTGGCTCCTTCATTGGGTGTCACTACCCTAGAGCCTGTTGTCGCCTCTAAGAATCATGGTACGCAGCCAGGGTGAGTAAGGAGGGAAAGGGGCTCAGAAGGTAAATTGGAGAGTGCTGGGCAAGCTGTGAGAGGGAAGAGCCCCCAGGGAAAGGGCAAGGGAAGGAGAGCGCCTCAATCCAAAGCAAAAATTACCCAATCACTAACGTCGTATTATAAGGTTCTAGCATCTTCGGCTCTTACGAGGGGAGTCAATAGCCATATCAGTATGGAGCAGAACGTCATCACAGATTTGGATGTCAATAAGATGAGCCACCTCCCAGGGGCACAGAGTTGTCCACTAGATGGAGTAAGGGGCTGCTAACCCTATTGATATACAGCTGAATGTAAGTACAGCCTGAGAAGCAAATGCGGGTGATCCCCCGCTCTCACAGTTGATGACGCAATCAGTTCCCGGGCAACAATCCCTACTTCTAATAGGTTTGAGGTCTTGTCAATCCATGAGAGCGATATACAGGAGAAGCTTCTTCAGCTGGGGCCGGACAAAGGGAGAATTCCCCGGGGGGATTAGAGGAATCTTTGGCCTTCATTCTTCTGGGTCTTAAAGAGGAAATGAAAAGTAGATTTAAGATATCTGAGCAGAATCAAGCAGAATTACAGACCTCCTGTGTAAGCCTGGCTCAGAAGCTTGAAGAAGTCTCTGCTCAAACTGAAATCTTGAAGCAGGAAACCCCCAAAATGAAGCAGGCTATCGATAAGAATGCTGTAGGAGTAAGCTCTTTAATCAGACAAAATAAGGAGTTGAAAGAGGATCTTGAAAGACTGGAAAATCATTTGCGTAGGAGCAATCTTAGATTGCTCAATGTTCCTGAATCTGTGGAGGGCTCAGATATTAAGGCCTTTGTTATCTCCCTGCTGAAGGATACCATTCTGAAGAATGGACCAGACATTGACCTTGTCTCTTAGGTCCAGCGAGTACATTTCAACCCCTTTAAGAGGACCCAGGGGAGACAGAAACCAAGAAAAATTCTAATTAACTTTCACACATACACAGTTAAGGAGGCGATCTTGTCCTTGGCATTAAAGGAAGGCTCATATTCTGCAGTGGCCTACTCTTTCTCTATAAGCTCAGATGTCTGTCATGCTACCGCCCAGAAATAACGGGAGTTGGGGAAGAGAATGGAGGAGTTGAATAAAATAGGAGCTAAGGCACAGTTGAGATTGCCGGCCTCTCTTCGCATAATGTGGAATAACCACATGTATAATTTCCACTCAGGTGATGAAGTGGATGCCTTGAAAGATGTAATTCGGAAAGGAGCGGGCCCTTGAATCCAACATTCTGACTTGGGGAGGAGGGTGAGAAGTTAGACCTGTTATAGAAATTGTTGATTTAAGTTCCTGATGTGAGAAGACCATCAGGCTATATGCCTAAAGATTTAGGGAGGGTTCCCCAGAGTGGGGCAGGAGGTGGACATGGGGTAGGGGTTGAGTGAGGGAGATAGAATGGGCACATGGTGGGGAGCAGTAGAAAAATCTTAAAAAAGGAAATCCTCATTACCACCAAGGTGCATGGAAAATACAGCTGTAGTCTTGTGTAGTATTAATGTTGAACCATCAAGATGTGGGGGGCTAATAAGTTAACATTTCTGACCTGGAATAGAAATGGATTAAGGGGTACGCACAGGCAGACTTTAGTAATGAAATGTCTAGAGTAAAGTAAAGCACATGTAATCCTGATACAGAAACCTCCCTAGATGCCTGTGAAAGTCAAACCCTCTTTTCAAAACACCGGTGGATTGAGTGTTTTTCAGTGTCAGAGCACTGTAAAGGAGTAGCAATTGTGATAAGGAGGAGGGCTGGATGTGATATTAAGTCATCCAAATCTGATAAATCTAATCTAGAATGGAACTTTATGGAGGCTGTATCCCCAATAGTGATCTACAGCACAGCCTCTCTGTGCTCCGCTGTGACAGCGAAGTTGGAGAAATCTCCGCCTCCGTGGCGGAGCGTAGTATGAGGGTAGCCCCCATATAAAAATAAAAAAAATACCACTTACCTTGTCTTCTGCCTTCCCTCCTCCTTGCTGCAGTGTCTCCCTTCTTCCTGTTTCCTTCTCCTTGCCACCCTGAAGGTATTACGTCATGCGTGAACTGCGCATGCGCAGTTCACTGAAGATGTAATACCTACAGGGACTGGATGAGGAGGAAGCGGGAAGAAAGGAGACACAGCGGCGAGGAGCAGGGAAGGCTGAAGACAAGGTAAGTGTTTTTCATTTTTTTTTAATTATATTGCCGAATGGCCCCAGGGCAGAGCGGAGCCCCTCGTAGTTCCACAGAGGTTTTACTATGTGGCGCTACGCGGAGCTCCACTACACATACTCCGCCCACCTTTAGAGAAGAGAAGTTTCAGATAAGATAGAATAAATGCAAGATTTTGTTGTATCTTATTTTCAGATCTATACATGGAGTAGGTCTCCCTTAATTAAGTTTATCTCAAAACATGGTTGAACACAGTACAGCTACCAAGTTTGACAGTGGAAAGTGGAGAGGGTCTTGATGCCCCTATAACTAAGGAAGAGATCTGTTTACATTTAGCAAAGAGTAGGAATGGTAAGGCTGTGGTACGGACCCTCTGCCGAATTAAGTTTATAAACTTTCATTGGAGGAACTCGTTCAAATCTTGGAAGACTAATTTAATTCAATATATCGGCAGAATGGGCGTACCCCGCATCTTGGAAGGAGGCAACTATAGTCCTATTCCTAAAACCCTCAAAGGATCCTAGTAGAGGAGACTCCTATCGTCCAATCTCACTGCTGAATGCAGATTATAACATTGTTACGAGTATTTGAGCAGGGAGATTGGCTAACTTGGCCCCACAGCTGCTTGACTCCGCTCAGAAGGGCTTTATTCCCAGGAGGCAAACAAAGAAATGTACGCAATAACTTATTGGCACAATAGATCTTGCCATGAAATGCTCGGTCCCCCTGGCTGTGATTGCTATAGACAAAGCCAAGGCTTTTGACCCAATGTGTTTGGTGTATCTCTGGGAGTTTTAGAGAACCATGGGATTTGACTCAGGCTTTATATACGCATTCCGGACGTTGTATGAGGTGGCATCCGCAAAGATTGTCCTAAATGGAGTGTTGACTCCTAGCTCCAGTATATTAAGAGGAACGCGGAAGAGCTTCCCACTCTCGCCCCTTTTGTTTGACATCTATATAGAGCCATTGCCACAACGTTTAAGATTAGATGAACAGGTCGTCCCATTTAGCTCTCTCTTCTACAGCAGTAAGGTGGCACTCTATGTAGATCTTCGCGTCTGATCCTGCTATAACTCTCCCGCGGGTTGAACAGCTGCTAGCAGAATTTAGTGAAATTTCGGGATATATAGTGAATTCCTCTAAAACTGAGGTAATGTGTTGGAATATCCAAGGTTGGGGTGGGAGAGTAAGCTCGGACCTCAGATATCTAGGTTTTTCAATCGTAAAAAAAAGTTGAGGAAATCCCCCGGTGTAACCTCCAAAGGGTAACTAGAGAGTGAGTGATTGTTTTCTTTCTAGGTGGAAAAGCCTACCATTAACAATCTTTGGGTGAGTGTATCTAATAAAGATGGTGTTCCTCCCCAAGCTGACGTATCTTTTTAACTCTGTCCCACTTGTGTTTCCAAAAACTAGTAAAGATAAAATTCAGGGGAAGGTGGTTAGTTTTATCCGGGCCAATATGAGGGCTTGGTTTGCATGGAAAAAAGTTAGATGTAGGCTTGACAAGGGAGGTCTGGCTTTCCCCAATTTCTATTTGTATTGGGTAGCATTTCAGTTTAAAAACGTACAGATGTTGTTCGAGAAGCCAGACAACATCACTTGGGGGAAGCTACTCAGGGAAATGGTGGGAGATCTGAGTGGGGAGGGTTTTCTATATAAGTTTGGGGCACCCGGATTTTTCAAGACAGTCCGCCTAAAAATCTTGATATCTGTGGCAAGATTGTAGTATAAGATTAGGAGAATGCTGGGCTTAGGGTATTTTTCCAATATTGCCCCATAAGGGAATTCTCCTGGCACCCCAATGTGTAAAAAAGATAGCTTAATTCTCCCATCAAGGAGGGCAGGTATTGCAATTTGGGCAGATTTGATGAAGAGTGAGGGGATACACCCTTGGGAAGTCCTAGAAACAAAAGTGGGGAATAGTCGCTTTATTCAATTGTCCTACTGCTTTGCTACATCTAAATGTGAGATGGGGGCAATTGGATGTTAGACGTATTCATGCAGGATGTGAGACCTAAAAGTAAGGAGGTGGCTAGGTGGTACAGGAAACTCCTGGAAGCCGAAGAGAAAAGATCTACTCCCCCTCACTAAGGGGTCCATTAGGATGGCGGGTGGATCGCCCCCGCCAGGCTGGCGGTAGCCACCGCCAGCCTGGTGAGGGCGATGCGCCCGCCATCCGCTCCGGAATGACCCCCGCCATATTAGTATGGCAGGGGGCTCCGCGGCGGACGGTGAGACCGTCTGCCGCTTTTCTGCCCCGGTCGCCACGGTGGCGGGCGCATCCTAATTTGCCCCATGGGACCCCCGCCCTTATACGCCCTTTTGGCGGGCGGTCCCTTGTACCGGGAGGTTGGCAGGCGGGCAAAGTCCGCCCGCCAACCTAATGGGGGACTAAGTCTGGAGAGAAGTGTTCCAGGAGATGTACTTGACATCTATATGGGATGAATCCGTGAGGCTCCTCTATACTGTCATCAAGCCAGCGAATCTAAAGAGAAATACTGGGGAAGTATAGAACCTACCTTGAAAGACATCTTTTTTCCTGAGATTAATATGAGCTTGATGCTTGCCCTCCTGGGTGCGGATGAGACAATGAGCAATGTCTTACGGCGGCAGCAGAGAGGGCTGCTCTTCTATTTGATCTTGATTGCAAGAAGGAAAATTTGTCAGAAATTAAATCTGCGTAGGCGCCTACCTGAACTTTAACATCGTGGACTACAGGTCCCAGAAGTCCGTCTGGGAGGGAGTGTCCGATCAACATTAAAAAACACGTAGCAACGCGACCGCGTTGTATGTGATTCTGGATTGGTTGGTGAACTCTCTAACAGCCGCGCTGTTAGGAAGTGGAACCCCTTGTTCTTCACGTTACCGGCGGTGATCGCCTTGACTGCTTCCTTGAACCCGCTCGCGGCTGCAGCGGGCTGTCTCCATTGTTCCGCTCGGCTGAGCGAGAACTTCCCTGTTCTACGGCCGCTCACGGCTGCGGCGGGCCGTGGTGTTTCTTTCTGCTCGGCTGAGCAAGAAACATCGGAATTTGTTTCTTCCGCTCGCGGCTGCGGCGGATGTTTTAAAGATTTCCTTCTTTCCGCTCGGCTGAGCAAAGAAGGTTCCAGCCTCACCCCGTTCCCGGCTGGGAACAGTACTGTTCCAAATCCCTAGAGGCTGCAGAGGGGTTCTCCTGTTTTTGGCACTATCTACAAAAGGAGGTATCGTTGGGGCTTACTATTACTTTCATATATCTTGACTCGCTCATTCATAGGATTATGCTAATTGGATAGGGAGTTCTGGACTTTTCTTTGGAGTACAACGTGAATGCGTATTTCACATTTATTGCTGCAGAACTGTGAATTGATTCTGTTTTCCTTACTGGAACCTATGGATTATGGACCTTTGCTTTTTTTGATCCTATTTTTTTTTCAGGAACGAAGGGGAGTGAATGTGAGTATGATGGAATACGAGTTGAGTGCTGTTTATCACACATTGGTTCTTTGGAGTCGTTTTGATGAATGAATCTTGTTTCTTTCAGGCATTGTATTTCCAATACAATAAGAGAGGTATCTTATGAGAGCAATTGGTAACAGATTCTTGGGAGAAATCTACACAGGTATAGTCAGGATTCTAGTGAGACTATACAGAGAGTAGACAGGATTGTCACACTGTATTTATGTTATGTTTTTGTTGTTTCAGGTAATCCCTTTCCACCGCAGACCCTTCCCTTTCCCATCCCTCACTTGATTACCTCTATGCTCTGTGTGACTTATTAGTCAGAGTGTGGGGAAGTCAGGAGGTGGACCCCATTGAGCATCACCCTGATCCTGAGGAGCCGGAGTAGACGTGAGAAAATTTGCAAGATGTTGTTAGATCCAATCCCCCATCCATCCCCCCCATGAACAAGACTGGGTTAGGGCGTTAATTTGGATATGGCGTGCTGATCTTGATTTAAAAACAAGTTGCTTCCCTGACATATGGACTGATTTATTGAGGTGGTGCAGACATTTGGGAACCATTCATGTCTTCCAATGATTACACCAAGGCACTGACAATGGTGATGGTCCTGCTTGGCTTCGATCTGGACTCTGAGCGAATGTAGTGACTGCATGGTGGATGGATCGAGCGGTTTTGAAAGTTGCAGATGCCCCTGGTGGTATGAGGATTAAAAAAAAGAACTTGTAAAACGTCATTTTTTCCAAGTTATTGTTTATGTGCAGTAAGGGACACATTCCTGCACATAAACAATCATAAGGGGTAATATCCTCATTCAATGTGTGCTGCAGGAAGCAGCACACATAGAGAGAGGAAACAAAACGAGGAGAAACAAATACATTTTCCCTCGTCACGCCTCACGCCTCCCCGGGGAAGGCGTAGCTTTCAGATACATTTCCAGGTTTACGAATTCTCATAAATTTGGAAATGTGTCTGGTTCCATGGATATTGTGTGGGAACACCCACAGCAACACCCATGGAAAGCCCCTTTCACGCAAAGTGCTGCATGTAAAGGGGCCATATTTATGAGGACAGGAAAAGCCACACAGGTTGGCTTTTACGATCCTTGAAATATGATGCAGAAAAATGTGCCACCCAGTGTATCACAAAAAGTGACCCACCGGCGGTGCAAGGGGCTTGTAAATAAGCCCCAAGGCATCTAGTACAGTGGGTAAAACAGAAAGAAAAACATTGCTCGATGCTAGAACGTTATTGTCCAGTACTTCGACCTCTTCCTTAGACAATCCTGTGAGCTTTACCTAACACGTGTTTTGTCGTATATGGAGGGGTCTCCCCACGACTTTCTCAAGGCTCTTAGGTTCCTGAAATTCTATACATGGTCCTCAGTTTCAGTTGTATTTACAATTCCAATGTGAAATATTCAGCCTTAGTGTGTCCAACTAGAAATGAATGCTTCAAAAATCGCCGGAGAGTCTTACCCGAACGTTACTTCTATAGCTTGATTTGTATCTGACCAATACTGTCAGATCTCAGACCTTTCAGTATGGAAAACATACACATACAATATTGAATCGATTTCTTGGAAGCAATTAAAGTGACAGACTATTGTTCTATACTAAGCATGCTACAAATCACGCTACGAAATTAACATTCTGGAAAGTCTCTCCGGCAATTTTTCATGCATTAATTTCTAGAGATTGATATATTGTAACACATAAAATGAATTTTGAGAATTTGGAATTAGATTTTCTTTGGTTCCTATTGTAGGATTTTATCATAGATACTTCCTATTGCCTTTTATATTAATACAGTATATTAAAGAAACACATTTTCTTCTAGCACTTAAAAAACTAGCTGCTACTTTTATCCATCTCAATGTATGACACTCATTTTATGATTGGTTTATTAGCAAGAATAACGGTTATTTATGAATCCTGCTGCCATGCCTTCTATACAACAGAATTTAGCAAACTAAAAGGACATAGCAGAAAGCTGCCTTACAGCAACTTCAAAAATGATAGTAAGCAAACACCACACTAGCTTAAAAAATACCTTCATAATAAACGAAAGGAGCACTCAAACAACAAAAACACAATGCAGCAGGGACTTCAAAATCCTAATGGGTTGCACACTGAGAGTTGTACAACTATCCTTAAGTGAAACAGGAAACTAAAAAACGTAAAAACAAGGAGCAGCTTGGAAACTATGTAAGACGTGACAGATTTACAGTGATAGTCAATGAGAAAGTGAGTACTAGTAATGAGTATAAGTGAATGTTAACAAGCAGTACAGTACATAGCGTGAACTGCCTTTAAACGCTGCTCAGCAGTCCTACATAGCTGTCAAGAAGTTGACTCTCGAAGTAGGCTGATGCGGGATAGATGTCTTAGAGAATGATCCCATTCTGGCACTTCTAGTTTCCAGCTGCCCATTAAACATATGGCTATTAAGTGCCAGCAGACAAGTGCTAGACTGGGATACATTAAAAAGTCCTGGAAAAGATAGTCAGGTCTGCCTCAACCCAGCACACAAGACAGTAGGGCTCTTCCCAACTATGAAGTCTCATATCACAAAATAAGCGATACATTACTTAGACAACGTGAATGCATATCTCTTTTTCAATAGCCTCACAAGCCCATCACGATTGCTAGTCAGCCCGCAACACTGATTCATCGCTATCGGAAATTGCATCCCTCTTTATCTTACTTTTACCGTATTTTTACATGCACCCTCTACCTGGTGCTTCCCAAAAAAATAGAGAATAATCAGCTAAAATAAAGAAGCAGAGGGGTAAAATTGAATAAGAACATTTTTGCAAGGGTGGTGGGGAGATTATTATTCTTCAATTGCCTTTGTGAAAATAAACAAGTTTTGGTAAACACAGAAAACTATCCTACTCCCAATAGAACTGAAGGAAAAGTTAGTGACCTGCACAGGAACCAATGAAAAGCCAAGAAAGAGAGGGCACAGGATGTAAACCTCTTGCATGCAAAACCTAAAAAACAAGCCCGATCCTCCTTAAAAGGAAGTCCAAACTCAACAAATGTCCCGCCAGAAGAAGCCCAACTGAAGGTGGACATCGAAAAGTGTAAAAAACCTAAAAATAAATACAAGCAATGGAGCCAGAAGCACGGCAGGTGAGGCAGCAGTAACACAGCTGTGGCATTATTAGTAGGTGGGAGGAAGAATGCTGTATTTAAATGGAAGCAGCTAGGACGCTGAAGCTGAAAACAGACATATAGTAATGGAGTAGGAAACCAAGAATAAATAGTCCCCCAAAGAACACATAAACAACCATAGCAGAATGAGACAGTACTAAGTCCCTGCTCTGTGAGAGGAACAGCAGAGAGAAAGGAGGGAAAAAAGAGGCAGGACTAATCACTGGCAAGCAGGGATTTTTAAAGGGCACAGCCATAGACAAATGAAATGCAATGGCAAGAAGGGGGATGGACTTGAAGCCCACAGACTGATTACAGCAGGCTCCAAAGAGACAGCTCATGCGCTGTCTGGCCCGGCCTAAAAAAGGACTCCCTGAAGCCACCGCATTCGCTTCATTGGAATATGTCTATAATGTCAGGTATCATATGGAATTTAAACAGTCAATGCTTTCTTTGTTCCTGCATACGTTTTTAAAAGCAGGAGAATAACATGTCTAAAAGTAGGCGTTGTCTGGAATGAATAATCAAGGATTGTGTAAGGAAGCATTGATGGCCTTTGTAAGTAAGATATTCCATTGCTTGAAGCTCCCGATATTTTGATGCCCAATTTGCTCAGGTGCACATGCATAGAATATGCTTATGAATTGAAAAATGTGTTTGGAAACCCGTATTTTTGTTCTCTCCCGTTTGCATGTCATTCAGCAGCGAGGCGCTTGTAAATTACTTCACCAAATTCTTCAGTCTCTCAAGTTAGTGTATTGTAATTGTGTGGTGTATGTTTTAATGATGGCATGCAGAGAGGTTATGCACATTAAAAAAATGAACATACATTAGATGACGAAGAAACAAAATGCTGTGAGGAGAGACACTGACAAATACAATAGAATAAACCACATAGTTTTGCAGACGGTAAAAGCAAAAACGAGAATTCTCGTCACACAGTTACCTCAATTTAAATGAACATAACCGTTTACCATTTCAACGTGTCTGCCACGGTTAGTAAAGAGATAGAACGATTTAACAATCTATGCCCATGGTAAAAAAGGATCTGTACATTACCTCTACGTCCCTCGTCCTCGACCCAGTGATCACTCATGTGGTATCCCACAAGACAGGAAACAAAACAGGAAACGCTTTTAGGCTCCACCCCCACTCCTGCCAGGTGCTATATTACTCCCAACCACTAGAAGCACATCCTTTTTTGTTTCCTGTCGCTTGGGTGAGTGCCAGGCACTTACCTGCTTCGCTTGTCCTGTGGCTTCCTCCTCTGCTGGGCTCTGGGGGCTCCTGTGGACCGTCGTGGGAGGCAGTAGAGTTGGGCTGCTGGGCTTCCCTGTCTCTTCCTGGGCTCAGGAGACCTGTGTTGCGTGGCTCCACGGGTCACCCTGTTCTTGCTGCCCGGTTTCATGCTGCGAGGAGGTCCTCCGTTTCATCTGGAGGAAGGTGCTTCTGGGGCTCGTGGGTGAATATGCCAGTCCTGCTGCAGGTAGGCGGTTGCTGTCATATCGCTTGGCCGTGTCTTGGGCGGCTTTGGATCGTTTTCCTCCCCCTGCGGCGTTCCTCGCATGCCTTTCCGACGGGTGCCTGGGTGGGCTCTGGCTCACCTGTCGTCACGATGGGCACTCTTACTGCAGCCGGATGCCTTGGCGGCCCGCGCTTGCTGTTTCAATGGGCGCAGGTGTCCTTAGGGTGGCGCCCCTTCCTCTCGGTTTCCTGCTGTTCACTACGGCCTTCATTGTGATTGGCCAGCGGCTTGGTTTGTCTCCGCGTATTACCAGGTTCGTTTCCGGTTGCGGTTTTCGGACCTGACCTTCCCTGGGAGTTTTCCGGGGTTGGGATCGGTCGTTTTGTATTTGTTTCGGCCTATTCGGATTGCCTTCCTCCATGGCGGCTGACTGGTTTGTTTGCTCCCTCTGTATATATTGGGTGGGAGTTTTTTGTGGTGTTTCTTGTTGTTTTTCCAGCTCTGCTGCTGCTGCTGTTTTTTTGTGCATTATGGGCAAGCATCATCGCAAGATGAAGCATTCTTCTCCTGTGCCTTCCGCTTCTCCTGAGGCCAGTGAATGTCTCTCCTGTGGCCTCCTTGGCTTCTTTATGCCTTCCCTCCCTTTCCTCTGATTCCTGCCTTCTTGCTGAAGGTTCAGGGGGGGACTCAGGTGGTGACTGTTCTCCCGCATTGGCTGCAGAGGTCTTGGTTTCCTCTGTTACTGGGTCTGGCTGTGGGTCCTCCTTGGATTCTGCCCCACTACCCCTCTCCTCTGAGGTTCCCGTCTCCCTCCCTTCTGGTTCCTCTCACCTTGGCGGTCCGGAGGTTGAACGGTTGTCTCTTGGGGTCCGTGGTCTGCCCGACCACATTATATCTGTGATGCAGGCCTCTCGTAGGGAGTCTATTTTGACTTCTTATTCCAAACACTGGACTTATTTTTCTGGGTGGTGTTCCTCCCTTGATCTGTCTCCTGCCTCTTGCCCTGTGTCTTCTGTTCTTCAGTTTTTTTCTGGATGGCTTTCAGAAGCGATTTGCTTTGTCTACCTTGCGGGGTCAATGGTCTGCTATCCGTGCCTTCCGGGATCCGGATTCTTTTCAACCTTCGGATGGCTTGTTGGTTTCGCGCCTCTTTCGGAGTTTCCCTCTCTCTTCATCTGTCTGGTCTCTGGTGCCCCCTTGGGAACTCTCCTTGGTGTTGGGTGTTTTGCAGTCCTCCCCATTTGAGCCTTTGAAGTCTGTGGACCTTAAGTTCCTGTCTTACAAAGTGGCGTTTCTGGTTGCTATTACTTCTGCGAGTAGGCTGGGGGAACTTACGGCCTTGCATTGTTCTCCCCCATTTTTACGGTTTCTGGATGACGCTGTGGTCCTCTCTTTGGATCCCGGTTTTCTCCCCAAAATCCGCTCTCGTTTTCATTCCTCTCAGGAACTGGTTTATCCTTCTTTGTGTCCTTCTCCTTCTTCTCCTTCTGAGCTCTTGCTTCATTCTTTGGATCTGAAATGTGCCTCGTCAGTTTATGTTGCTAGGTCTGAGGGGTTTCTATTGGGAATGTACATATGCACATGAGCTGTCACGAGCGTTCAGGTGTGTCTGGCTGCTCGTGACAAGCTCGTGTTATGGTGACACTGTATTATCATTTGAACTTGTTGTGTGTTGGCAGTTATGCCCGTGATCTGTGATCCGGCATTACTGACTTGGAACTTGAGACGAGAGCATCAGAATAAACTTCGTCTACAACAACTACCTTCTGTGTGATCCCTTGAATTCCCTACACTGGCGACGGGCGGGATCTTCGTTACCTGCGGCGTGAAATGTATCATTATGGTAGATGCAAGTTCTTCTGGTTTGGGTGGAGTACTTCTCCAGAAAGATAATGAGAAAGAATGGGTTGTTGCCTATGCGTCAAGAGCCCTGAGAGATGCTGAAAAGAATTACTCTGTCATAGAAAGAGAGTTACTGGCGTGTGTTTGGGGAGCTGAGCACTTTAGACCTTTTTTGTGGGGTACGAGATTCTTGATAAAAACTGATCATAAGCCTTTGGTGTATCTCATGGCTCCAGGTGGAGGCAGGACTATGTCGGCGCGTCTTGCGAGATTAGCGTCAAGATTACAATCTTTTCAGTGCACTATTGAATATGTTCCGGGCAAGGCGAATGTACATGCCGATTGCATGTCCAGACTGATTTCTGATTTGAATCCTTCTGAAGTAGTTAATGAAGAGGAGTGTGAAGTTGCTTTCACTTTTCTTGATATCAATTTAGTGTGCGGTGAGCGGCTTTCCTTGCAGGAGGATGTTTGGATGGAAGAGATGAGTAAGGACTTAGAATTGTGCAGTGTCAAGAAGTACCTTGTACATGGTTGGCCAGAACAGAGGAAGTTATCTGGGAACTTAATGGGTTTTTTTAAGGTTCAAGAAGAACTTGCGGTGGAGAATGACTTTTTGTTGTTTTTTTTTTTTTAAAGGGGGGAAGGTGTGTTGGGAATGTACATATGCACATGAGCTGTCACGAGCGTTCAGGTGTGTCTGGCTGCTCGTGACAAGCTCGTGTTATGGTGACACTGTATTATCATTTGAACTTGTTGTGTGTTGGCAGTTATGCCCGTGATCTGTGATCCGGCATTACTGACTTGGAACTTGAGACGAGAGCATCAGAATAAACTTTGTCTACAACAACTACCTTCTGTGTGATCCCTTGACTTCCCTACAGTTTCGCTCCTCTGACTCCCTCTTTGTGACCTTTAGTTTGGCTGGTCGGGGTAAGGCTGCCTCCCGTCTTACTTTGGGTCGCTGGATTAAGGCGGTCATCTCTATGGCTTATCTCGGTGCTTGTTTGCCTTGTCCTGCTGGGGTTCAGGCGCATTCCACTCTGGCGTGTCTGCCTCTTTAGCTGCTTTTCATGGTGTTTCTCTTGATGAAATCTGTCGGGCTGGGACTTGGGCCTCCGAATCCACTTTTGTGAGGCACTACTGGTTGAATTGTAAATGTAATGTAAATGTAAATGTAAATGTGCTGGACTTGTAAAGCGCACAGCTGCCCGTAAGCGTCCCGGCGCTTGCTTAGGGAACCCGTCCTGGTATTCCCCTGTGAGAAACCCCGGCAGGGTGTCCACAAGGTGAAAGCCAGGCATCCCGCCGCGAGGGGCCGTAGTGGAGATTAAGCAAGCTATTGCCCAGAGTCGCAGAGTGTGAATCCGTGAGTTGAGTAGGCACCAGAGCGAGAATTGTCGAGTCCGTGGAATTTTGAGCCCGAGACCCGCCGAGGCGGGGAATCGAACCCTGGTCCTCGGTCGATCTCAGCTTCCGGGTCTGCCGCCTCTAACCACTGAGCCACGCTTCTCCATTGTGCCCTTTCTGACCGGACCAATTTTGGTTGTGGGGTGTTGCAAGCTGTGGGGGTTGCCCCCTAGCTCTGAGTGTGTGTGTTTATTAAACTTTCACTTGCTGCACTCTTTTGTGTCTGATCTGTGTTTGCTGTGTTGGGTGTGCCAAAGGCCTTCTTGGGCGTTGCTTTGGTATGCCTCATAAATGATAACTGGGTCGAGGACGAGGGACGTAGAGGTAATGCTATGATTACTTTCGATAATCCCCATTACTCTTAGTCCTACTTGTCCTCGACCCAGTCATATTTACCAACCTCCTCCCTGTCCAGGCCTTTGTTGCTTGGTGTCAGGATGTGCTTCTAGTGGTTGGGAGTAACATAGCACCTGGCAGGAGGGGGGTGGAGCCTAAAAGTGTTTCCTGTTTTTTTTCATGTCTTGTGGGATACCTCATGAGTGATGACTGGGTCGGGGACGAGTAGGACTAAGAGTAATGGGGATTACTGAAAGTAATCATAGCATCATACAACTCAGCAACCGGCTTCGTTTGTATACTTATTATCTTTCAGAGCACAGTGCATACCACAATGCCACTATACAGCTCCAGCACCCGCATTGGGTCCGTTCTGCTCATTAAACGCTGACTTGTCTAACATAGTATATGCATGGCTGTAAAAAGTGTCTTGTTAGGCGGCTATGTAAAGGTTAGGCAACACGTAATTGGTCTAATCCTAGTTACGGACGGGACTGGATCGGACTATGGGCAGCGAAAAGATGAGTTCAACGTTTGCCTGATTCTAATGTGGTTGCCTAGAAGCCTTTGCCTATTTTCTCCTTACTTCTACATTCGTCATTAGTGCGAGTGCTTTGAAAGAGGCAAAAGTGTACCCACATTGTCTATAGTCTGTTATGGCAAAATTAAATGGCTTTAGTTTAGTTGTCTTTGTCCAACTTAAAACGTCCTCCTTTTCAAATGAAAACATTGGGAAGTTGCCTCCTCTGATGTTTTCTTCTTATTCACCTCTTACATAGTTTTCAAGGATGGTGAGATCAAATGGTTTAGTGGCAGATCCCATTAATATCAATGGGAAAGAACACTTTATGCAGAGCGTAGAATATTTTCAGGTTGGATTACCCATACATGGCAACATTTTACAAACGGCAAGTGGAACATTTTCCAATAAAAATTGGGAAAATTAATTTTCCCTGATAGATTGGAAAACACATTTAAACTTATCATGACTCAAGAAAACCTACTATGACACTTTCGAGAGAAAGAAATAATAAACGTACTATAAAAAAAAGAGAAAATGTTGTTACTTCATATTAAAGCATGCAGAAGAAAGGTAGACTAGATTATATTATTCGCTTAGGTAACAGATTATGATTTATCAATAGGACAATTGTATCACTTTTTAACCTGTAAAAAATGTGTAAAATGGAAAGAGTTTATCTCTAATCATCTAATTCATATATTTGTGAACCACCAATAAAAATCCATCTTACATTTAATTTAATTTTAAATGAGAGCTTTATGAAAAGCTTTCTTTGTGTGTGTTAACGTCTGCACCGAAAATGTCAAAAGAAAATGAGGTGTTACACATTCATAACTATCCATGCATTCATGAACCTTTCTCAGTATTTCACTTATATGCTAATCTATTAGATGTGAAACGATAGTTGATTTATGAATTAATAATTATATTTGCACATAAATGTATGTATTTACAGAGTTTTATATAGCGCGGAAAAGACCACAGAGGCTATCAGAGCGCTTCACAGAAAGGTAGTTACATAGTTACAAGGGTACAAGCAATATAAACGACATTAGAACAGGAAGGCCCAGAAAAGGACGCCTTCGGTCACAACAGTAGCACATTTCAAAAGGGGGGAAGAGTAAGATAGCGAACCCTAGTTCTTTCATTGTAACCCTTTGACTTTCTTAATAGGGGCGCAAGAGTTAATATCACAGTTAAACAGGAGAGGACAGAACTAAATGACATTGTAGTACACTCAAGACAAGGGTAAAGCAGCGCCTTCTCAAGTGGGCTGTGGGACTAGGCCAGAAATATTTTCGTCAGAATCAGTTTGACTTCTCTTTTAAACAAAGCTGTGGAATTATTCAGTCTTAATTCTGGTGGTAAGGAGTTCCAAATTCTAGGTGCAATACCTGAAAATGCTCGATTGTACGTTTCATTTTATGGAAATTCTGTGGTTTAAGTAGTAAGGTGCTGGAGCCTCTTGAGGATCTGAAACCTCCTGAGAGCTGAAGTTTTTGTGCAAGATATAGAGGGGCGTTGAAGTGTAGAGCTTTGTGAGCCATGCAGGCAATTTTTAGATGTATCCTTGCCTCATACGGGAGCCAATTAAGATCTTTAAGATCAGGCAAGATGTGATGATAGCGTTTGGAGCCTGTGATGAGCCTTGCAGCAGAATTGAGAGAGGCCTTGAGTGGGGCAATCCTCACTCTTGGAAGTCCACATAGGGATGCACTACCATAATCCAGCTTAGAGATCACTATTGCTTGCACCACAATTTTGAAGTCGTTGTGGGGGAGGAACGTTTTTATTTTCCTTAAGATGCTTAAATGGAAGTTTGCTCCTTTGGTGAGAGAACTGATGGTATTCTGCATGTTCAAGTGTCTGTCAAGTATTCATCTAATTGAGCACGTAGAGTCAATGATATTTGGTGAGCAGTTGAGGGCTGCCAGTTGGTGCATCTATTTTGCAATGACTGGGGACTGTTTATCGGGGCAATGAGAAGGAATTCAGTTTTGAGAGCATTCAGTTTCAGATGATTGAGTGTCAGCCAACTTTGCGTTTGTTGAAGCACTGAGTTGAGAGATTTGATGTGGTCTGGGGAGGAGATTTTCAGGTACAGTTGTGTGTCATCGGCATACATTTGATAATGGATGTTGGACCAGGATTGCTGTTAGAGGTTCCATGAACAGGTTGAAGAGAGTGGGTGAGAACGTGGACCCTGAGGTACTCCCAGAGTGAGCGGAGAAGGTTCAGACAGAGACTGATTAACCTTCAGCCTTTGGGATCTAAAGTGTAGAAATGAAGAAAAACAGTTAAGCACTGTCCCTGATAACCCTGTGCTCCAGTAGACCGATGAGGGTATCATGTTTGACTGTGTCAAACGCTGACGGAAGGTCACTTAGGATCAAAAGGCACGATTCACTTTGGTCCAGCATATGTAATGCATCATCCACAATGTGAATAAGAGCAGATTCCATGCTATGACCTTGTCTGAAGCCGGATTGGAATTTGTCAAGAAGTTGGAATTGTTCAATATGACTACAACGATGGGTGTGAATGCATTTCTCCAGGAGTTTTGCTAGTGTAGGAATGGTGGAGATTGGACAAACATTGTGAAGATTGGTCTGGTCAGCCGTTGTTTTTTTTAGTATGGGGTGACCTGCCCGGACTTTAGGCAGTCTGGGATTGACCCTTGAAGCAGAGAGGCGTAAACTATCTTCGTCCATAGGGGGAGTATGGATGATCTGATCTACTTGAAGAAGTTTGGAGGTACGGGGTCATTAAAATGGTGTGAAGGTTTCAGAGTAGCCAGAGTTTTTCTTATGGTGCTCTCATCAACAATTTAGAATAGATTCCAAGAGGCATTGTTTTTGGGTGGCGGAACCAGACTTTGAGGGGGCGCAACCAGTCCACGGATAGAACGGTGGTAGGTAGATTCTCACGGGCTGCCTGTAGATCCTGTTCAGTCTTTGTTGTTTTATTAAGGAAGAAGGAAGCAAACTCCTCACAGTGGCTGCTGTTCAGGACCAGTGGAGGCCAGAATAGGTGTGTTGTTAGATTGAAGCTTGATGAGCTCTAATAGCTTTCTTGGACAATTTCTTCCCTGGTCCAGTTGTTCTCTGAAGTAGCTAGCATTAGAGCTTCTTGTGCGTTTGCTATATATGTTTCTAAGAGATCTCAGCTGTGACAGATGGTACACTGGGGCGAGAATCTCCATATACGTTCTGCTAGTCTCAGATTTCTTCTATTAGTATTTAGGTTCCCGTTGTACGAAAATTTGCAGATTTTGGAGGGTATTCTTTTCAGTTGTAGTGGTGCCAGAGCATCTAGTATGTTGGACAGCAAGTGACTGTAGTGATCTGAGAGGTCATCGACCATCAACATGTCAGGGGAGGAGGCAAGATGGCTCCAAAGCCACCTGTATCATCTGCGTAGTACCCCAAGGTTCTTCCCTCAGCCCAACGTTGTTCAATGTCTACATGGCACTGCTCACCCACATCGCACGACGGCATGACCTCAATATTATCTCCTACGCCGATGACACCCAGCTGATCCTCTCCCTCACCAAAGACCCCCACACCGCCAAAACCAACCTCCACGAAGGAATGAAGGCCGTTGCTGACTGGATGAGGAACAGCCGACTGAAGCTGAACTCGGACAAGACGGAGGTCCTCATCCTTGGATCCAACCCCTCGGCCTGGGATGACTCCTGGTGGCCAACTGCACTAGGATCACCCCCAACACCCACCGACCATGCACGCAACCTAGGGGTCATCCTCAACTCTACCCTCTCCATGACATAGCAGGTCAACGCCGTCTCCTCGTCCTGCTCCAACACCCTCCGCATGCTTCGCAGGATCTTCTAGTGGATCCTTACCAAAAGGAGAAGGAGGGTTCACCCAGGACCTTGTCAGCAGTAGACTGGGCTACGTAAACGCACTCTACCCTGGACCCCCGGCCAAACTCCTGGAACAGCTCCAACGCATCCAGAACGCTTCCGCACGCCTGATACTCGACATGCCCCACCGCAGCCACATCACACCCCACCTGAGAGACCTGCACTGGCTCCCTGTCAACAAGAGGATAACCTTCAAACTCCTCACCCACGCACACAAGGCACTTCACAACACCGGACCAGCATACCCCAACAGCCGACTCAGCCTCTGCACCTCCCCCGCCAGCTCCGCTCCGCAGACCGCGCCCTCGTCACCATCCCCGCATCTGAAGAATGGCCTCCAGCTGCAGATCTTTCTCCCACCTCGCCGCCAAGACATGGAACACCCTCCCCATCCTGACTGAAGACATTCTGACCTTCAGGAGACTTCTCAAGGCCTGGCTCTTCGAGCAGTAGTAGCTTCCCCCCCCTGCGCCTTGAGACCCTCACGGGTATGTAGTGCGCTTTACAAATGCTATAATTGATTGATTGATTGATCTGTGCGGAAGGACAGATCATGTAGGTTAATATTTCTCAGGTTTCTTTGCCAGATTCTAGGTTTCTTCATTTGCGATTTAATGGTTCTCGCCGGTTCTGGGACGAGGAAGGAGATGCATTTGTGGTCGGACCAGTCACATGGGAGGATAGATACAAGTTGAGTGGAGTTGCTCTTGCCAATAACCAGATCTAAGGTAGCTCCCTTGTTGTGCAGAGGGCTGTCACATATTTCAGTAAGGTTGAGGTCTGATATGAAGGCTTTAAGGCTATTGACTGACAAGTCATTTAGGTCTTTTCAATGCAGGTTAAAGTCCCCCAGGAAGATCTGGGTTCCAGGATTGATCACATTTGTTGAAATAATTTCCATGACTTGTTCTATAAAAGGGGGATTGTCTCTTGAAGGGTGGTAGAGGGCGTGGAATTTGCAGGCCTGCTTGTTGTTGCATAAGACCTCGAAGCACATGCATTGGCACGAAGCCAGGGACTCAGAGTGCAGTTGTCTAACTGATAAATTGATCTGATGAATGCAAGCGATGCTGCCACCTAGCCCACCCAGTCTATCAAGCCTCAGATGTTATAGTTGGGGGGCACTAAAATAACCATTCTCAGACCAGTAGATTAGTTAAGCCAAGTTTCCGTCAGCACTACAATATCAGGATCGTTTGCAAGGATGAGGTCAACGATGTCTTTAGCATGGTAGACTGCTGATCTACAGTTGAAAAGTATGCATTTAAGCTGGGGTTTAGGATCATCTGAGGAGAGGGAGGTGGTGGGGACTATGGTGAGGTTGCTATCATTTAACCATCTAGTGTTAGCCGTGGGTTCTCTAGGAGGGTCACAGTGGATAGTTTCAATTTGGCACATCATATCAGTGTTCAAAGCAGGTGATGCATCATAAGATAGAAGAAGGGTTCTAATTTCAGAGTCTTGGAGTGGGACTTAGCTCTGAATGGCCGAGAGGGGTCATTAGGGAAGGGAGGTGTTTCCCAGCTTTGGAGATTAATTCCAAATGTATCAGAGTTATATTTGAATCCATATGCCTTTATAGTGCTCAATAAATAAATGCTTCATATTATTATATCATTTTATTACAAGACATGGTGGCACCAATTAAGGAGTCTTTTCTTGCTTTAATTTTAACAGCAGCCGAGAAAGAACTACGTTTCACAGAAAAAAGGGGAAAAACTGCTACAGAATGACTTCACAAGGAAAACACCTATCGGATGTCGAGAAACCCAATAAATATTTTAACTGCAAACAAATCCTCTTTTTTTGCTCCTCACAGTCACAGAGGCAAGTTCAAGAGGACAGCTGTGCTACCTTGTATAGACAATGTAACGGGTGCATTACACAGCACATGAAACCTAGGTAAGAACACACTGTGTCAAATTATTTGTAATATTGTATTGAATTGGGTTGTAATTGCATTATATAGTGTTCACTACCCCTGACAAGGTGTCAAACTACTTTGTCGGCGAGTAGCATGCTATTCCAGAACACAAAAAGGATTAGTAGTACAAGCAGTAGTTTGAGCAATTCAGCAAACTTCACGTTCGTAGTCAGGCCTATAGAGGCTTAAGCATATATATCGTAAATTGAGATTTTCTTGGCCTTGGCGTCAGAAAGGCTAGATTTTGTTAAAAGCACGCAAATGTGAGTATTATGCAGTCTTTTCTTGCCTTAATTACAGCAAACAAAAAATAAGTTTCCCAGAAAAACTAAGAAAAACAACTACCGAATGATATCACAATGATAACACCAATCGGATGTCGAGTAGCCCAATAATTATGTTGGCTGCAAATAACAAATCCTCTTTTTGCTGCTCGCAATCAAGATAAGTACTTTATTTTCCCTTTCTAAATACATTGTTATAATAATATTCTCTGTTACGGTTGTCTTTATATTTTAAACTGGTTTGCTTTATTTTTGTGCTGTGATGCGCACGTGTCACACACTCGTTTTCAGTTCCTCTCTCCTTCCCGTAATGGTTGTTCTTCGCATTATGGAAGTCTTCCTGTCAGCTGCTTGCTGAATGTGACGGTCTTGCTTGTTCAGCAGCAGCAGTCATCTTTCCTCAGTTATTCAGCCGTTTGTCCTCCAATATTTCAACCGTGTTTGCCTCCCACTCCGTTTCCTCTCACAGGCCTTTTCCCTCCTTTGGGTCCGCCTCCTGCTGTGGCATTCATGCTTCATCTCTGCCCCTCACTTAGTGAGTTGGCCTTAAGCAACCCCCCTTTCTTTGTCAATACACACCCCTTGACTCTACCTCCTCATTTAACCCCTTATTGTCTGTTTTTTTTTTACTTTTATAGGATTCTTTTAATTAATACCAATACTAACCATGTCTGAAGAGGAAGATAACCAGCAGTTTAAAGACAAATTGATGTCTTTCATCAATGACTCTGTACAACAGGCTGTTTCAGTCTCTATATTGGATGTTTCTAAGTCTTTAGAGGCATCTTTTTCTAAAATGCTTGCTTCTTTTAAGGAAGTTTCCTTTGGTCTTAGTAGGAAACAGGCAGCAACACCTGGCTCCTCTAAAGGAATCTCAATAAAGATTGGTCCTCCGGATCGAGAGGTTTCAAAATCAGGGCATCCTTACTCCCCTCTTGTCATTTCCCATCTCAGAGACACTGAGGAGGACGATGATAATGTCTTAGATAACACAAATGATATTAATGGATCTGTTGATCCTTTTCTTTATGGGACTCGGAGAAATTTAAATGTCTCCTATTGATGGTGGTGCATCTCACCCTGTGTCTCAAGAGTTGGTGGATCACCTTGGTGAACATATGTTTAACCTCTTATTTATTCACCATCCTAATTCAACAAAGTGGTTTCCTGCTGACAAAATGGGAGAGTATTTGTCCTTGTATTTGCTCAATGCCTTACATAAGTCTACCAGAAACAAACTTATATCTGAATGTCCCAGCCCTTCCCTCCCTAATAACATATCTGCTACCCCTAATATTGATCCTATATTCTCATGCTTTTTACCAAGTTTGGCAAGGATCCAAAAAAGAGGGTTTGTCAAGCCTGGTCTGCTAGCTAGGATAGATTGCTGGATTTGGTGTGTCCACTTACCAGAATTCTGGTTTTGGCTGATGAGGCTAAGATGGAAGGTCATCTCATTGATCCCTCTATCCTAGCCAATTTGCCCAAATGTATTATTTGTATTTTGGGTAATGCCAATGTCCATATCTCCTTAGAATGAAGAAAAAGCCTGCCATTTAAGATTGACCCTAGATTGGTTTTACTGGCTTCTATGGAAGAGGGTCCATCTGCCAAAGGATTGTTATTTGGAGAGCTTTCAAAAAAGAGTTAGGCAAATATGCCTCTACCTTTGCCACCATGGGTAATGCTCAAATGCCTCTTTAAAAGGTTCACCAGGGCCGGCAAAGTTTGAAGCCGCTTTGCTAGCCGCTTCTCCAATAGAGGCGTCTTCAACCAGCAAACCCAATATGATTCTTACATGGTATATAAGCCTCAGTTCTATCCCCTCCATGCCAGACTGTGCTTCAGAGGCTACAGAATAAAGGAAAGCAATTGTCTAGTAAGTGTTTCCAATTCTGGTCTTCCTCCTGTCAGTGGCAGACTAGTTCTGTTTCTCAATTCATGGCTTTCTCTTTCCATAGATCCATGGGCAATCCAGTCAGTTCAACGTTATCTCATAGAGTTTTACTAAACCCTGAATCAGCATCACCTTCCTCTTCCTCTTTGTTTTTCCCAAGAACAAAACATCCTCATTCACAACGAAATTCAGTGTCTTCTCTCCAAACAGGCTAGAGAAGGAATTTCCTTCAATCCATCAGTAATCTTCAGCACCATCTTTCTGGTTCAGCTTGGTCCTAAATCTAAGGAATTTCAACAACATTATAGTGTACCATCACTTCAAAATGGAGAAGTGAGACCATATCATATCTCAGAGATATTTTCATCCAAAATGATTGGTTGGTCAGGTTAGATCTTCAGGACGCTTATCTCACTGTTCCTATTTATCTTTCTCACAGGAAATATCTTCAGTTTTGGTGGGAAAATTATTTTTAACATTACAAGGTTGTTCCCTTCAGCCTGTCTTCAGCCCCATGACTTTTCACCAAAATTCTCATGCCAGTAGTAGCCTTTCTCAGAGCTCATGGTATTCATCTGATCATTTATCTTGACGATATTCTCATCATTGCCTAGGACAAGAATCTGCTTCTTTCCCATTTTCATCTTTGCCAAAATCTCAAATTTTGTTTTGGTTTTCTGGTAAATCTACAAAAGTCTGTTCAGGTCAAGTTTCAACAGCTGGAGCTTCTTGGTTTCATCACTGACACTTCTTGCTCTATTCTTCAACTTCTTTTTCACAAAGTATCTCTTATAAAAAAATACATCAATCATTTCCTAACTCTTAATTTCTTCGCCAACATGTCTTTGGCCCGATTGATAGGCCTCCTGCCTTCTTCTAATCAAGCTATCTTTCTGAGCCCTCCTCATTATCGGGCCCTTCAACGATTAAAAATTTTGCATCTTCGCAAAGTTCTTGTCAATTCAGATCTTCATTCCCTGGATAAAGAGTCTAAAGAGGAGCTTCTATGGTGGCTTTAACATCTAAATGCTTGGAATGGGAGAACTATTTTCTCTGCTATCCCAGATCTTGTAATAGAATCTGATGCAAGTTGGACAGGTTAGGGCGCAAATGTCGGCAGTTCCTGACTGGAGGCATATAGTCTCAGAAGGACTCCTTCTTGCAAATCAACAGTTTAGAGATGCTTGCAGGCTCCTTCGCCATCCAGTTGTTTACCAAAGAAAAAGAAAGTTGCTCCATCCTACTTCGCATGAACAATCTGACAACCGTCAGGTATATCAATTATCTAGGAAGTATGAAATCCAAAGTTCTGGCAGATCTTGTCAAACATCTTTGGGATTACTGTATTCAAAGTAATCTTTCAGTGCAAGCTGTTTACCTCCCAGGGAAGTTAACTGTAGTAGCAGACTGGTACTCCAGGCACCTGCAAGATTCCAGTGACTGGCAGTTGGACCCTTCAGTGTTCAATCAACTTTCTTCCATCTTCAGCAGAATTTGTGTAGATCTTTTTGCTTCTTACCTCAACTCCCAACTCAACTCCTTTTTCAGTTGGAGACCAGATCCTCAGGCAGTGGCTACGGATAACTTTCTCCACTCTTGGCCTCAGAGTCTTCTTCACACTTTCCCTCCTTTTCTTCTTATTGCACAAGTTCTGGCTCAGGCTCGCAGACAGCAAGCTTCTCTAGTTGTAATTACTCCTTTTTGACAAGCTCAGCCCTGGTAGCCCACTCTGTTGGATGCAGCCTCAGATTTTCTGGTCTGGAATCCTCCGTTTACCAAGCTACTGCTCAACCCTCTGGGTCACCCTCACAATGCGATTGTAGATGGCTCCCTGGTTCTGATCGCCTGCAGGATTTCAGGTCATCCTGGACAAACCCAGGAATTTCAGAGGAGGCTATCCAACTCATGCAACAGTCATGGGCTCCTGGAATCTCAAGCATTTACAGGTCAGCATGACTTGTCTGGTGTAGCTGGTGTATGGTCAGGAACTCAGATCCCTGTTCAGCAGATGTCACTTAAATTGTCAATTTCTTAGCTTTCTTAGACTCTCAAGTTAAGGCGTATCGCACTATTAATACATACAGATGCGCAATTTCAGCTGAGCACCATAGTGTAGATGGTAGACCCATTGGTAAACATCCTTTAATTTGTCATCTATTAAAGGGAGTAAGACATCCTAAACCTCTTGTTTGTAAGTACAATGTTCTGTGGGATGTCAATTTGTTAATTAAATTGTTCATGGCCTGATATTGATTCTCTTTCTCTCAAACAACTCTCTGTCAAACTTGCTTTACTCTTATGCCTCATTTCTTTGAAACATGTTGTTGGAAATGGCCCTTTTTGCAGGGTTATCCTTTTGCTTCTTCCTCTTATTTTTTCCTGACCTGCTGTTGTTGGTTTGAGGACTCTGGGCACTTACCACTGCTGACCAGCGCTAAAGTGCATATGGTCTCTGTGTAAATTGTGTTATGGATTGGTGTTTCCATGATTGGCATGTTTGATTTACTTGTCAGTCCCTAGTAAAGTGCACTGAGTGTGCCAGGGCCTGTAAATCAAATGCTACTAGTGGGCCTGCAGCACTGATTGTGCCACACACATGAGTAGTCCTGAAAGGTAACTCAGACCTGCCATTGCAGAGTCTGCGTGCAGTTTGTATCTGCCATATCGACTTGGCAAGTGCACCCACTTGCCAGGCCCTATCCTTCCCTACCCTTTTCTTACATGTAAGTCACCTCCAAGGTAGGCCCAATGTACCCCTGTGGGCAGGATGACGTGTAGGTTAAAGGTAGGACATGCCCTGATGTGTGTGGCATGTCCTGATAGTGAAATACTGCCAATTTCGTTTTTCACTATTGAAAGGCTACCTGGCCCATAGCAAAGCATGGGAATTAATTTATAACATCTTATAAATATAAATTCCCATTGGGACCAGATAGAAAAATAAAGTTTAGTATGCCTGAACTCAGAATCTAACGATGTATGTTTTAGTAAAGGTGATTTTTACATTCTGTGTTTGAAAATACCACTTTTAGAAAGTAGGTATTTTCTTGCTTAGCCATCCTGTGTGTCTCTGCTAGGATGTGTATTGACTGTCTGGCTTTGAAGTGATAGGGGTAGGGGAGGTGAATTCTTCAGATGTCCACCGGGTGGTTTATGTGTGTTCTGCCTTTCCTGAATGAGTCAGGGCTGGGCTCAATAGACCTGGGCTGCATTCAGAGTAGTGAGAGGAGTTTTCATTGCACCTGAATAGGCCCCGTCTGCATTTAGAGTGGTGGAAAGAGATTTCCCTTGCACCTGCATAGGTCCTGTCGGACTTGGACAATGCTGTCTCCTCCTCCTGCCAGGAAGCTGCACCAGAGAGGACAGAACTGGTTTGGGCTGGGTACAAATACTCTCTGCCTTGAAATGTAAAACTCTTTTGGACCAAGAAGACTGCCAAGAAGAAGAGCTGGAGAAGCTGCGAGGAGGAACTACCACTTTTCTGTGAGCTTTGCTGTGTTGGCCTGCAGTGGCTGCTTCTGTCTCTGGCAGTGAAAGGACTGAGCCGAACTTTCTGCAATCTACTTTTGTGAGTTTCTCCAAGGGCTTGAGGTACAGCCTGCCCCCTGTTCAAGAAGTCTCAGGAACATCAAAGACTTCAAGCTCTTCTCCCCTCAACACTGGGAACAGTGTGTTTTGTGCTGCAACAGAAGAAAAGCAACCTGACGACGTCTATGATGCCGCTGCTGACTCCGTGTCCCAAAGGCACCACATAGGGCACCGCCGCAATGCCGCATCGCGATCCTGGTCTCACCGACACTGCCTGCTGATGCCGCCACTGAGCCTCTGTTCGCACCGCGACCGGTGTGCCCAGCACTCCGCACCGCCTCGCTTCACAACAACGCCTTTGTATCCCTGATGCCGCAGCTCCACTCCGAAATCGACGCCGCTGCTTGCACCGTGGTTCGAGGGCCCCGCTCGTAAAGTTACACGATGCCCCGCTCTCATCCCACACCCCAGCCTTTTCCTACTGATGCTGGCGCCATCGACTCCAGTTTGTCAACCAACGACAGCTCTGTAGCAACGATGATGCCGCTGCATGCACCGCGACCTGCTAGCACCGCGATGAGCACCACATCACTTCGCACCGCAACCCTGGTCTCACCGACTACGCCATCTGACGCCGCCACCGGGCCGCTGCTCACACCGCCACCTAAGGGCACCGACTGCCGCACAGCTACTCTTCCCACCACAGCACCCAACAACCGCCGACGCCAGCTCTCCTGATTTCACCAGAGAGGAGTTCGATCTGCAACGCGTGTGACTTCAATGGCCCAGACGACTCATGCACCGACCTCCGGAAACCGACGCCTGCGAACGCCGTGCTTTCAGAAGCTCAAGGAGAGGTCGCCAACGCCCTGCATTTCTAAAAAGTACTGTTTGCGGGTCTTCCCAACACCGTTGTTGGCCTACGATGCCGCGGTCAGCCAGAACTGTTTGGATTAGTTTGTTCACGATGCCGTGATAGCCCCGGATGGAGATATCCACAGTAAGGAACTGTTTTTCAAGCATATTTTGATAACTGAAGATTTTTAAGTTCTGTATTGTGTATTTTTATCATTTTTTGTCTTGTCTTAAGTATATAAAAATATTTCAATATTTTTCAAAACTGGTGTGGTGTCATTTTGTACCTTACACTGTATTACTGTTGGTTATGTGCAAATGCTTTAGACACTGCCTCTAATATAAGCCTGACTGCTTGTGCCAAGCTACCTTGTGTAACTCCCAAATCCTGACTAGAGCGGTGGTTTCTGCCTGGCTTAGGCGCAAGCCCTAGCCAACCAGAAATCCCATTTCTAACATGTGCTTTGGATATTTTGGATGTTAAAGCTTTGTATGTGTCTTCTATCCACTATTCGTTTCTTTGTGTCCCTTTTCAAGTTCACAGATGTTCTAAATCTAATTTTTCTATCACTTTTTCCCTTCTCAACCCAAATTGTGTGTTGGTAATTGCTTAAAAATGATGCGGCTCGCACTTCAGATTATAGATTTTCTTACTCTTCTCAACTATTTCCTTTCAAAATCTTAAAGGCCAGTTTCTTCTCTCAGCTTTGCCCGCTGGGTCAATGGATTATGTATCTTGCTGGCATTACCATTGACTCTTTTGGTGCCCATCCAGCTAGAGGAGCCATGGCTTTTCAGGCCTTTTGGGCTGGAGCTTCTTTGCATGATATTCTTATGATTGGTCAAATGTGAATACGTTTAGAACTTTTTACTGCAAACCTGTTACACATGTTTCTGCTTCTGTTATTGCAATACTTTGAACTTGCTGCCAAAGTAATGGTTGGTATCATGAGCCTCCAGAATGGTGGGATCGTAGTGCTTAATAGCACCTGCTACACGAGAGCCTTACTTCCCCCAAACCCGGGCTCCGACTATCCACGGAGTCGCGGTTGGGGGGAAGTAAGGCGTCGGAATTCTCATGTAGCAGGTGCTATTAAGCACCACGATCCCACCGTCCTGGAGGCTCATGATGCCAACCATTTCTTTGGCAGCAAGTTCTCAGTGCAGATACCATTGAATACATAAGTAGGCACATAGTAGCCACTTTTTTCAGTCTAAAACCATTTTTTATAGGTACGCTGAGTAGACACAACAACGTGAGTAAGGTGGGGATCTGTGCACCCCGTCCTGAAGAAGAAGCCTAGTTTCTAAACATGTCGACGTACACATGAGGTGTTGTACATTAACATACAAAATACCTCACAACCACCCTTTTAACAGTACCAGCACAGAGGCCCATTAAAATTGTTCTTGACCCTATGCGCCAGGTGCCTTTTTAAATTCACTTTTTCACTACCACTCACTTATAAACATATAAACCCCACGCGCACCACATATAGCCAAAACAATTAAAGTGCTCCCAAGTAGTCGTCGGTTAGCAGCACGCCGCATCCCGTAGAGGGGTGTGAAGTCCCCAATGATGAAGCATGACACCAAGGGTCCTTTTGGTATGTGAGGGGTATTTAAAGAACACTTGAACACTGTGTGCTCCCCACGATCGTTGGGACCACTCTAATAACATCTTTATGTAGATTTTATTAAAGACACAGAGTTATTATCCCACCTCAAATCTTTTAACCCTCCCTATTATTGTTTTTGCAGTGCCGGCTCCTTTCACCAGCATGTCCTCCTAATACGGATTGGACAGCTTGTCCCTTACAGAATTTGGTTCCTATCCCTGGATTTCAAGTTCCGTTTGCTTGCCATAATCATTTATATTCATGGACTGTTTCTTGGACATTTTTATTATGTTATTTACGTTCTACTCATTTATTTTTATTTTTATTCCTTATCTGTTTAACTTCTTGCTACAAGAAAAGAGGACTTGTTATTCACAGTCAACATAATTGTTGGGTTACTCGACATCCTACTGCTGTTTTCTCTGTGATATCATTCTGTAGTCATTTTTCCTATTTTATCTGGGAAATGTGGTTCTTGCTTGGCTTCTGTTAAACTTAAAGCAAGAAAAAACTGCATAATACTCGCCTCTGTGTCTTTAACAAAATCTAGCCTTTCTGACACCAAGGAGGCTAGGAAAACCTCAATTTACAATATATTTGCTTATGTTTCTATAGGCCGGACTACTAATGTGAATTTTGCTAAATTACTCAAAATACTGCTTGTACTACTAATCCTTTTTGGGTTCCGGAATAGCATGCTACTCACCGAAAAAGCACCTTGATGCCTCGTCAGGGTTAATAAGCGATATAAAAATGCAATTACAATACAATACAATATAATATTACAAATAATGTGAAACTGTGTTTTCTTCCCTGAGTTTCATGTACTGTGTTAAGCACTTGTTACATTGTCTATACAAGTTAGCACAGCTGCCATGGAAACTGTCCTCTTGAACCTGCCTATGTGTCCTTTTCAAAGGACAATTGTCTAACTTTTCACATGTTGGATACATTTACGACTGAAACATTGTCCCACCAACTCTTTCGCAAATTGTGTCCTCTCTATTGTCGCATCACACTCATCCTATACGAACTGAACAATGAACTGAGTAGTCTGACCAAATGAGGTGATTCCAGGAGGTGTCACCCTGGAACTTGTCAATTATAATTGCCAATCCTAAGGAGACAGACTTCTTTACTTGACTGCTTGCAGAAGCAGATACTGGAGATCTGGAGATTGACTCCTGTTGTGAGCTCCTCTTATAAGAACTGGACTGGCTTACTTCGAACCTTGTTGACCTTTTCTGATAGTCCCTTCTAAGGACATACCTGTCTTCTTTTCTAAACTGACGCATACGCTGTGTGCACTTGGTTGTCTCCTCTTTCTCTCTCTCTCTCTCTCTCTCTCTCTCTCTCTCTCTCTAGAGAGAGAGAGAGAGAGAGAGAGAGACTGCTGCACTGACGCTATTTGCAACTTCCTGAAAATCTGAGCTTTGGTATCCCATTAAACGGTCTTATTTGACTCAAATCTAATGCTAAATTCTTGATGCACATGCCCAACTAAACTTTTATGACCTAATTTAACCTTACTTGACTGTCTCAGATATCATAATTTGTCGTCCTTTAGTGAGTGTGCATTCTTACCTGGAGGTTTGTTAAAGGTCTAAAGGAAGATGCTCTAGAGAGTTCACTGAACATTAAGTACTAATGCTGCTGTTCTTTATAGCTGTGACTGAATTATTGGTTTGCATGATTCTTGCTCGCCTACTTTTCTTCAGAAATGTTGGGCTTGCTCTGACTATTTTTGACATCCACAGTATTGTATTGAGGATTATTTACAAGAGCTAACTTTCTAATTTGCAGTTCAGGTATCCAATTCCTGGTTGACTGTGTAGTCCCTTTTGTATCCAACCCCTCTCAGCACAAAGCAAGGTCCATCGGAGGACTAAGAGAGTAGTACATTGTAGGGAAGTAAGTAATGGCCCAGCTAATGCTACAACAATTATTCTGGTAGGGTGTCTGATTGTTTTCTGTCCGATGAGGTTAGGATGTAAGGGGGATCCCTACTGAGACCCCTATAGAGACACGGAGTGAATATTTTTCTGATCAAATGCAAACCTCATGTTCAGTGAAGGCAACCAAGTGCCAGTTTTGGAGCAGTACGACGAAACAGAGGTGTGAGTATCAATCGTGTTGCTCGTTGCTATTGCTTAAAACTTAAATTGCGGTAATATGGCTCTGTCTGGTTATGCAAAGCTTTTAAAGTTTATGCTTTAGTTTAGTGCTTTATGCAGTGAAGTGAAGTTGTTATTAGGTCCGAAGTGGCCTAAGATCCTGGGATATACACCTATGGGTAATATTCATTGCGGTTGTCGGCAGTACCACCTGTTAAGTGAACTTTCTATTTCGTGAGGGTGAGAAATTATGGTCATTACGGTTGTTCTAAGTGCCACAAGGAATTGTTGTAACAAGTAGAGTGAGGTCATGCATGTCAAGATTTCACTTGGAGTGTGTGCTAGATTAAAATAGGTTGGCATGCTGTTGAATCCTTTGAGTGAGTGAGCTTCTATATTTTCTTTTAGTGGAGCAAACTAGGGTTTTGGTAAGCTTGCTTTGTACCATTTTGCTTTTGTGACATCTTGAAATGCATAAAGTAGAAGTGTGAAGGAGGGGTAGAGGTTGCAATAATCTAGGTAACATCACAGAGTGTCACTATTGGTTGATCGGTGTGAAGTCGTGTTGGGATAGGTGACAACGTCACAGAGAGCAGCGCTGGTATTGGTTGTTTGAAATAAATAAGGTTGTCGGGTGAATTATTTGTGAAGGACAGTATTGAAAGGAAAAATTAGGATTTTGAAAAATATAAAGACTTTGATACAAGGAGATGTGCCTGTACCTACTAGAGAAGGGGTACCGATACCAGTTGAGGGTACACCAGCTTTATACATGACACAGGAGAAAGGTTATCATACCTGCACATGGCTTGAGATCTAGATGAAATACACAGAGAAAGACGGACCTCTAACATTCCCACAGTAAGAAACATAACACAACAAATCATTATTTTGAGAGTAGGTGGGATGCACCACAGCAGGCTTAGAGAAGAGATATTGCTGAGGGAACACAAATGTATCCTGTACTAGTTGCAGAAAAGGGAGAAGGAAAAAGTAAAGGAAAAAAGTGTAAGGAAAATAAAATAAATCATGAAGATTCCCAGACACTGGCATTGACTTACAAAGGCAAGAATGAAATTGATTATGATTTCTTAAATGAATTACTGTAATATTGCCCACCACCTCATAATGAGGATCATCCACAGAGTATAACAAATCTATGTACTGAAATGATACCAGATGTACCTGTAATGCCAATAAGTCCAAACGTGCATAACTCTTTCCTACCTGTAATAGAGGTTCCAGGAGTAGCAGAACCTAACAATCCAATGGCACTGGGTGCTCCAGATGCCCTATCAGTCCCTGTTACAATAGGACCTGTAGTCCCATTATATAAATCTGGAAATAGGGGCCAACATATGAATGTTTTGGCCGTCCCTACTGGGATAGATGGATGTAGTCCTGCCTCTGTAGACCCGAGATCAAGGCAAGCAATCTAGTACCACTAAGTCCGACTCATGACAACAAGTCCAGGGGAACAAGCATTGGAACAATGCAAATTTGGCTCAGCCAATTACTTTCTAGTAGTCAATCAGGACAAGCCACAACTCCATGCCTGTCTGGAAGGAACATGGAAACCCAGGTGAAATCAGACTGTCAGGAAGAACTCCTCAGTTAAGAACATGGAATTCTGAGTTGCTTCCTTTACCTTCTACTCCTTATTCAGGTGATGAGGGACAAAGTGAGGGTTTGCAAGGGAGCACACTTTATAGACAGATAAGCCCTATATCCCAAGAATTTGACAACTGGATTAGGGACATAGCTACTTCTGTACTTGACAGAAGCGCAGGAGCTCAGGAAACTTCTGTTCCAAGAGACAATAAGGCCAAGTCACTTGGCGTGGCAAAACCTAAAGTGGTTTTAGAAGAAATGATTGTGGCAATTATTAGCCCTGCTAGAGTGATTTCTTATCAGGATGTTGAATTTCTGTTTATGTGCAAGGACATTACCAGACATGCTTGGAATGCACATGGAAAATTATCTGAATTGGCACAGAAGTATGGGGTGAACATAGAGAAATCAAAGACATTACTGGAAAAGTACAGATTAGATTTTAGTGACAAAGACATTGAAAGCCTGAAGCCTTCTGGAAAGAGATGACAGAATAAGGAGTTACTAACCACTCTCCAGAAGTGGGGAGAGTTGGAAAAGTAGGAAGGAAGATGGGCTAAAAAGGAGGAAGCAAAGAAAGTTACAATGCATATGTTCCCATTTCTTGAAAATGATGGGGTCAGGGAGTAAAAATGCTACCTATGATAGAGGTACCTGAAGGAGTGTATGTGCATGTTTCATGGACGAAACCAGACAAAATGTCCTTTACATATAATGTACTGAAATCGAGAGAAACCCCTGTAGAATGGCACAAGCACGTTGAAAGGTTTGTGAAGATTTCAAAGGTTTTGTTAAAGGATTTTGATACTTTACTGAACATTGTAGTTCCAAATGATTTACAGGCAGAATGTAAAATTGCTACCATTGGCCTGAGACAGACCCAGCTAGACATCCACATGATGGTGCACCATCACCTGAGGTAATGAAAAAATACAATCAAGTGTTACTTACTTGAAGGGAACGATTTCTCCTACAGAGAGTGGGTGAAGATTGACAGAACAACTCTGACAGTGCATACTTACTGCAAATGACTTTTGAAGGCATTTAAGCAATACAGTGGGATGGAAATGTGGCAGAAGAAATTAGTAGGACATTTGGTATGTCAGTTTGTGTATGGTTGGAGACCTGAAATCAGTGCATGATACAGCAACATCTAATGTGCTGGCAAACCAAACCGATAGATGACATTCTCTGATATGCCAAACACTGTGGAGATGAACTTGAAATCAAGCATAAGAGACTCAAGGAGAAGTTGATGTTAGCTCAAATAAAAGCTGCTGAGAAAGTTTATAATGGTACTGGTGGTGATTGTACAGTTGTAGTGCAGGGAAATAGTCAGCCCAATTCTTGGATGTGAGGACCAGGTGGAGGTCAGCAACAGGGTGTGCAGTCACAAGGTAAAGATAGGTGTTCTTCAATTGAGATATTGGGAAATGACTAATCAGTGTCATATTAGTAGCAGGTTCAGGATTTGGAAGCGCAAATGTCAATTTGATCCTCTTAATCAGATGAATGAACAGGTTGGGAATGCACAGTCACAGGGAGGGGACATGGTACATAATCGGCTACTCTATAGACAGGGAAATCAGAATCGAAACATACCTCAAGCCTGATACCCCAAATGAATGGCCAGTTTCAGAAATATAATGTAAATAAAGGATTGCACTCAAATGTTCAATTGACTCAAATGAGAATGTCTGATGAAGTACACTGATTCAGACATGTCTCAATGACTGTACCTGAGAGGGAAGGGGGAATGTATGCTTGGTGCATCCTTAGAGGTAGACCAGAGAGGTCCCTATGTGGATGTCAAGGTAAATGGAACACCAGTCTTGCTCCTTGTTGGCACTGGTGGTACCTGTTCTACTGCGAGAACAGCGGAAGTTCCAAACCTACATATCTCCAGAGAAAGACTCTAAGATGTGTGCATTTCAATTGATTAATGTCCAATCCAGTGAAAAAGGGTATGCCAGTTCAAATTGGGTCTTTAGAAGATTTACACACATTTGTGGTGTGTGATATAAGTGTGGTAAATCTCTTAGGGCGAGACTTGTTGTGCAAGCTCAAATGTTCCATTTATTGTACACCAAAGGGAATTGAATTCCAAACCATTAACAAGGATGTTGTTTTCAAATTGGTTCAACAAAATTCTGAAGTTGAAGGATTATTCCCTATGCTAACCAGCGATGATTTACCTCTAGAATTGAGGGACACAGTGTTACCAGAAGTTTAAGATTTTTCAGGAAAAGAAATTGGATCAATTAGCGGTGTAGCCCCAAAACAAATTACCCTGAAGCCAAATGCTGAATTACCCTGACTCCCTCAATACATTTATGCCATTAATTGAATCACTGATTGAACAGGGAATCCGAAAAGAGATCATAGGGAGTCCATGTAACTCTTCTATCATGGGATTGCAGAAACCCAATGAGAACTATCAGAATGTGCAATATATGTGCTAAATTAATCAGATTGTGTTTACATATTTGCCAAAAGTGGCAAATCCAGCTGTGATACTTTTCCAGGTACTGTGTGAAGCTGAATGGTTTTCTGACATTGATTTGTGTTAAGCCTTCATCTCTATAACATTGCAACAGGACAGCCAGTTTTTGTTCCCTTTCCAGTTTGGAAACCATGTCTTGGCACAATTCCGAGTCCCACAAGGGTGTAACGAATTCCCCTCAATCTTCAACCAAATCTTTAAAAAAGAATTTGGAGTCCTTAGTGATGCCAAATCACTCTGTCCATGTTCAGTACATTGATGACTTGAGGCTTGCAAGATTAGTGAATCATGTGGCAGTAAACGGATATAAGGTGTCTCCAACAAAATTGACATTTTTCTAAAAGAATGTTGAATACCTAGAACACCACATTGAGAAAGGAGCCAGAAAATTGCCACAAGACAGAATCACTGTAATTTTGCAGATGAATCCGCCAAGTACACAAAAGGAAGTTTGCATGTTCCTGGGTTTGGTTGGCTATTGTCCAGAATTGATTTCTAATTTTTTATTAACCTCCAAGCCTCTCCTAAGGCGTACTAACAAAAATGTGTCATATCCAGTGCCTTGGCAAATGAATGCAAGTGCTCTTTTACTGAACTGAAAGAGAGTCATTGTCAAGCTCCAGCTTAGGGAATGTATGACTTCAACAAAAGTTTTACTCTGTTTTGCAGTGAGCGCAAAGGTTGACCGTTGTCAATACTGATACAAATGCATGGTACTGTGTATAGATCTGTTGCTTATTTCTTTGCTATTCTTGATCCTGTAGCCGCTGCATTGCCTGGATGTCTTAAAGCGTTAACGGCAACATGTGTGAGTTTGGAACAGTGTGAGAGCATTGTCATCTGTTGAAAGTGCATGTACCACATTCTGTCGAGATATTGCTTACTTGTACCCAAACCCAACATCTCACTAACAGCTGTCTTACAAAGTACAAGCAGATTATTTTGGGTGATGAGGATGTACCTTTGTTAAGATGTACAAGTCTGAATACTGCTACCTTGATTCCTTTGCCTGGAAATGAGATTGTAAATGATGAAGCAGATCATGACTGTCTGAATGGGACTGAATTGTGCACTAAGCCACGTATGGATATTTTAAATATCCATTGCCTGAATTGGATCATGTGTTGTTTGTTGATGACTCATATCTAAGATATGCAGAAGGAAATTTGAGAGCTGCATGTGCCATCTGTATAGTTGTAGATGTGGTCGAAGCTTCCTGGATGCAAGGTGTATTTTCTGCTCAAGTGGCTGAATTGATAGCCGTGATGTGGGCTTTCAGCATTTCTGATCAACTAAGAGTCACCTTCTTTACTGACAGTACGGATTAGGCATAGTACATGACTTTGGGCTGTTGTTGTCACAGCGTGGGTTCATGACATTGTCAGGATTTCCCATCCAAATTGGGGAAAGCGTAAGGGACCTACAGCTGTCATTACAACTGCCTGCCAAAATTGCCACTGTGAAGTGTGCTGTCCATTGGCAGGACAATGATTGCATCACAGTTGGTAACCAATATGCATATGAGACTATGCACTATTGTTGATAAGTTTGACAAGTACCCCAGACAGAAGAACTGGACTTTCCCCTCATGAAATTATCATGGGGAGGGCTATGAGACAGCCTGCAGTACCTGCCAATCAGCTTGTGAATATTACAGATGATTTGGTGCTCGATTACTGTAAAGGACCAGCTAATGTGGTACGTTCTGTGTCTCAGTAGGTTTGGAAAGCTGGAATTTGCCTCAACAGGAGCCTGGGACTGAGGTGTCATGACCTCAGTCCCAGAGAACGGGTCCTGTTGAAAAAGCACATAAGCAAAACGTGCCTGGAACCACGCTGGCGTTGGCCATTTGAAGTGATTTTAGTAACCACAACAGCTGTTAAATTTGGCGGTCTTACAAACTGGGTGCATGCTGCACACTTTCGCTGAGTCACATGTCCCTTTGAAGATACTGTGCCTATTTTGAATGTACCAATGGTTACAGTGAGACAGTCAACTTAGGTCTGCCAAACAGTAATAGAGGCTCTAGCTACTGGATCTCAAAATGCTGGTTCTGAGGAGGGTCCAAGAGTGTCAGCTCTTGCAGGCACAGAAGGGCAAAGAGAGAAAGAGCTGACTAGGTGAGAAACTGCCTCAGGTGAAGAGAATAGTGCAATCGAAATGTGAGTCATAAATGGAGACCCAAAGAGCAAGAATACCAAGTTGCAAATACGCTGCACCTGAGTGGACTTACGTGGAATTAAACGGTTTAGAGAAAGCATATCACGCCTTTTGTCAACAACTCAAGCTCCTCTGAACCACCTTGAAAGGCGCAATCTGGATTTGCAAAGATAAATGGAAAATGTTAAAGTCAATACAAAAGAGACAGAAGTACAACAATCTGTGCAGTGCATGGACTGAATCTATAAAGCTGTGAGTAAAAGTGAACTGTGATCACTAAAGTTAGATTTGTGTGGCAACGATATTTAACACCTAAAACCAAATTTTAACAGGGTCCTGATGTCTGGTTCTAGAGAAGTCATGGATCCAAATCTGGCATCATTAAAATGCAAACACAATGTGTGCTTGTATACTTGCTACATTTACTATTGTTCTTCTTATATTTCTTATTATTCTGAATTTACCTCACAATATATATGTTGGAAAATGTCAGCCTACAACTACTCCTAAAGCACCAACTAAAAAAATAATGATGATGGACTAAACACGTTAGCTGACATGACTCTTCATGTAGATCAATCCACTAGTGATTTTCATTTAAATGTTTTCACCAAGCTTCTTTACGAATATGAGGAGACTCTGGATGCTCTAAATTGTTGTGTGATGGCAATTGCCTACTTCTGTTTCAGGGGGATTGACTTATCATCACTTAGCTTCTACCTATGGAATTTCTTGCAGTGTGATAACTAGTCTGTTTTTTTGCAAGAGGCAATTTCAGTACTATTATTCCAACTATGACCTAGTATTTTCTGAAGTGCCTTTTAGGAAACACATAATGTTGTGCCTGATACTAAAACTACTGAAATGATCGATGACTTGTTCCCACCCACCAAAAGCTTAGGCATTGTTTATGCACATTGTCACAATTTCACCTGTATTTTACACGGGGTAGAAAAGAAATTTCTAGATTCAGTTGAAGATAGACGTAGACATCTTATGCAAAAGGCTGGTAATCATTCAAAGATTCCAGCTTCGACACATAGCGAATCTGAGCTTAAAGAGACAGAAACGCATGCTGCTATTGCTTTATATTGGCAACATAAAAGAAAGTTCTGTATATTGCAATACAGAAATAAATATACCAATAACGTTGTTGAATCCAGTGAATGTGACCACACTTTCCAAATTGTAGGCAGTTGGGGATTATATTTGGGAGGTGTAGGTCCTGTGTTTCCAGGGATTTATTATATTTGTGGGAAAAATGTCTACTATAGGCTACCTAAAAAATGGTATGGATGCTGATACCTGGGAATAGTATTTCCAAAAATGTATCATGTGGACCAAATAAAACCAATGAAGTGAAACATACTCGTTCCAAAAAGGGTGCAAGTGCCGCTGAAATTATAGGACATATATTTGCCGAAATAATTCTATCAGTTGGAGTGATTCTGAATTACCACAAAATTTGAAAACTTTCTACTGTAGGTGACATGCTGTCAACTGATAGAGCCAGCACATTCCTTGCCATAGATACTGATATGGTTGCTATCTGATCTATGGTGCTTCAAAACCGTATTGCATTGGACATCCTCCTCACAAAAGAAGGCAAAGTCTGCCGGATGCTGAAGGTTGTACGTATAACCCTGACAAAATTAGAGATCTGAAAGGATATATTACCAACATTACAATCTGATGGTGCAAGGGAATAGTTTGTAAAGGGACAGTCCACAGTAGGAACATTGTTCACTTATCGAGGAAGTAGATTAGTGGAGAAAATACTTATACCGGTGCTAACAATTGCTGCTTTCATATTAATCTTAATCGTTTTCTTCAGAATCTATGATCCCCAGGTTAGCACAGCTATCTGGGAAACTGTCCTCTTGAACCTGCCTATGTGCCTTTTCCAAAAGACCATTGTCTAACTTTTCACATGTTAGATAACTTAAGGACTGCGTACTCCCCCTTCACTTCCCAAATTGTGTCTTCTTTATTGTTGTATGACACTCATCCTACATGAACTGAACAATGAGATGAGTGGTGTGACCAAATGACGTGATTCCAGGAGGTGTCACCTCGGAATGTGTCGAGTATATTTGTTGATCCTAAGGAGATTGATGAGACAGACTGACTTACTTGCTGGCATGCAGAAGTAGTGCTGTTGAAGATTGACTCCTGTTGTGAGCTCCTCTTATGAGGACTGGGCTGGCTTTCTTGGAACTTTGCTGATCTTTTCTGTTCGTCCGTTCTAAGGTCTTACCTTGCTTCTTTTTTTAACTGATGCATACGCTGTCTGCACCTGGTGGTCTCCTCTCGAGCGACCCCAAACTAACACTATTTGTCCTTTCCTGAAAATCTGAGCTTTGGTAACCCATTAAACTGTCTCAACTGATTCAAATCAAATGATAAATTTTTGATGCACATGTCTGTCTACATTTTATAAACTAAACTAACCATACTTGACTGTCTCACTTATCATGATTTGCCGTCCTTTAGTGAGTGTGCATTGTTACCTGGGGGGGTTTATTACATATCTAAAGGAAAGTGCTCTAGAGAGTTGACTGAACACCGAATACTAATATTACTTTATAGCTGTGGCTGAATTATTGGTTTGCATGATTCTTGCTCGTCTATGTTTCTTCAAGAGATTTGGCTTGCTGTGACTATTTTCTACATCTATGATAGGTGTATTGAGGATTATTTATATGTGCCTAATTTCAAATTTGTAGTTTGATTATCCAATTCCTGGTCCTCATTTATATCCACCCCATTGCTGCACAAAGCAAGATCCATCGGAGGACCAAGAGAATGGTAACTGGAAGTGAAGTAAGTAATGGCCCAGCTAATGCTATAACATCCCCGCTGGCTTGTTTTTCTTTCTTTTTTTAATTGTTTTGTATTGCACATTATTGCAAATACATAAATTCACCCCCAAAATTCATCAGTTAGAAGCAAAAATTATAACAAAAAATAATAGAATACAGAATCATCCCAATAACATTGTAAATGTTATATTTTTTATCCCACCCTAGTCTCCACCCCAGCAGCTGATGAGATCCAGAACAGCATATATGAATTCATTCTTAAGACTCATAAACACTCTTAAAAAAATGAACACTTTCTCAAACATAAATATAGGCCTTAAATAAACAGCAGTCATATAAATCCATTCCCCCTGAAACCAGTAAAGTGTGGTATGCTATTGTAGCAGTCTCTCCAACGTTGCCAATTTAACGATTCTCCTCTACCCATTCCATCAGTGGCGACCAGATTCTTAAACTTTTCATATGTGCACAAACCCCTCTTCTTGCAGAAACAGACTTTTCTAAATTATAGACTGCTAAAAATGTGGGCTAGCCACTGCTGAAATCCCAGAGGGTTAGAGTCCAGCCACGCAGATGCAATGCACAGCCGCAGAACTGCCATAACAATAAAAATTTGATCTTGCCCTGCACTCCCCACCCCCTCATCTGCCACACCTATCAAAATCAGGTTTGGAGAAAGGGTGCATTCAGCTCCTAGCGCTTCATTAAAAAATGTCTGTGATATCTTGTTTTCAATTCATAAGAATTTGACATGAAGCAAAAATATGGACAAGATCTGCCTGATACATAGTACAGCGAGGACAATATGCCCCCTTAACCTTCCCCCATTTGGCAATCTTATGTGGGGTATAATAAAGGGAAAAACAGGTCTTATAATATTGTGCTTGCAGTCGAGTGGATATTAGAACATTCTGTGCCATTCTATATGACTGATAGAACAATGTATCTGCAATGGCAATTTTTCCTTTCCATTTCAGTTGCCATTGCTCCAAATCATCTTTCATTAATGAAATAAGGAGATAACAGATAACCTGTATTGACAAGTCCCTGTTCTTTACCAGTTTGTCAACTATGACATTTTTTAGAAAATACAATTGGTTCACCTCCTTTGTTAGATAAAAAAAACTCTTATTTGAAGATATTTAAAAGACCCTCCAATCTAGCCCAAATATCTTCTTAAGATCATCAAAGGAAATCCCCCCTAAAGAAAAGAAGGACCCTAGATTAGCCAAACCAGACTCCCCTGAACTTTTAATCGTTTGATCCCCAAAGATCCAGGGTAGGTTTGGATTATTTTCTAAAGGCGTATAAAAATTAAGCCTGCCTATTCCAATTTACCTCCGCATTATCTTCCAAATTTAAAAAACCCCATATAATGTCTAAAAGCGAACCTTCTTATAGTAGCTGTCATTTAAATATCGCCACACGCATCCCCAGGCATCTTCCCCTATTATGAGTTCAAAGGAGGAAGGAACCTCTTCAATGCTCCTTTCCATCGGTTGCTTTTGTAAAGGAACTAAACTATGCAATAAGGTGGTGGCCAAGTCATAAAGTCTGAGATTAGGTAAAGCCCACTCTCCTCTGTCCCAGGCAGTGAAAGCAATTTAAAAGCTCTTCTTGGTTTGGCACACGCCCAGACAAACCTAGAGAACAGATCTTCCAATCTCTTTAGCCAATGGGCTGAAAACTCTAATGGGATTGCCCGGAAATTATATAAAATCTTGGGGAAAAATTGCATTTTGACCATACTGACAATTGACAGGTGAATATTGTTCAATCTAAGCAAATCCTGTTTGGTTTTAATTAAAAGGGGTTGTATATTTTCCTTAACTATCTTATCTATGTTTGCAGAAATGTTAATCACCAGGTAGGTTGCATTTTTTACCACTCTGTCATCATGTATAGCTATATTACCGTTAACCACCATCTGCGTTTTATAGCAATTAAGAGCATAACCAAAGAGTTTCCCAAACGTCTCTGCTTCCTCTTCTACTTCCTGAAGAGCAGTCATAGGATTAGTGGTCACAAGGGCGATATCATCGGCATACGCCAACACCTTTGTTTCCCACCCTTGTGTTTGAATAGGTAGTTGTTTTCCAACCTACGTATAAAAGGGTCAATGTATATAGCGAACAGCAGAAGGGAACTTGGACATCCTTGTCGGGTTCCTCTAATTATTAAAAAAGGATCCATCAGTGTCCCGACAAAAACCCTGGCCATTGGTTGGTGATATAGCATTTTAATTTTAATTGCCTGCAAAAAGCCTTCCTTAATTCCCACCCGTAGACAGGGCCTCCCATAAAAATTGCCAAGAGAACCTGTTAAAGGCTTTTTCTTCATCAAGCAGAATTAATGATATTGGATCATTAAGATCATTAAGTACTGTAGTGAGGTCTAAAAGCGAAATCACCCTCCTTATATGATCAATTGTTTCCCTTCCTGGAATAAATCCATGCTGGTGGTTTGAAACTACCTTATAAATAATTGGGGCTAAGCGTGAAGCCAGGATTTTAGAATAGATTTTACAATCACTATTAATCAAAGTTATCAGGCAATATGAGCTAGGATCCACTGCTGGTTTATTTTTTTTAGAAACATCACAATTTTAGCAGAAGTCTAGGTGCTCGAAGGCCTACCCACTTAAACACATGAACAAACAGCTGAGTCATACACTCTTTAAATTGCTGAGAATTTAATAAAATTCAGTAGGTATGTTATCCATGCCAGTAGCTTTACCACTAAGGAGACAATTTATGCTTGATAAAATCTCTATCTATTGTGGAGGGTCCTTTAGCTGCTGCTATTCTTCAACGGAAAATTGTTCTCCGGGGGTTTAAATCCAGATACTCCTTAACCCCTTCGCTGCTAGGCCTTTTCCCCTCCTGTGCTAAGCCTTTTTTTAGCGTTTTGGAGTAGTGCGCGCTTAGGCCCTTGTAACTTTTTGACCACATAAGGTATCCGCACCAAATTTGCGTCCTTTTCTTCCAACATCATGTGGATTCTAAAGGCGTCCAGGGTTTGTGGATTCCCTTGGAGGGGTCCCATAAATTAACCAAAATATAGTGATTTTCTTGTTTTTTTTCAGAAAAATGGGAAAAACGGGCTGCAAATGAAAGCCTCTGGGTTTTTCCCTGAAAATGGTATCACAAAAGGGTTTGTGGGGCTGAAATCTCCATTTTCTCAGCTTTCAGGGAATGACAGACTTTTGTCAGAGAACCGACATTTTTTACTCAGTTTTGGCATTTTTCTGGGACATAGCCTATTTTTGCTATTTTTAGAGCTTTCCACCTTCTTCCAGTTAATGGTAGAAATGAGTTTGAAAGCAATAATGGATCCTGGAAAGCTTTACATTTTCGAAAGGTAGACAAAATTCTGAATTCAGAAAGGGGTCATTTGTCTAAATCCATGAAGGTTTCGTTATAGAAACTAACAGTTAGATATTGGAATATTTGAAATTTTGTTGAAAAAAACAGCCTTTTGTCTCAACGTTTTCACCTATAACTTTTTCTAATTTTGACAGCTCTTGGAAAGCAATATACCGTTACATTCGTTAGACCTTCCTGGTTATGGGGATATATAGTACTGGTAGTTTCACCAAGAACCCGACGAACTCAGATCCAAAAACTGAGCAGCAACTTGCAATGGTATTTTTTCATTTACTAGGTATAGTGCACTTTGTCTTGGAAAATGTATACATGGAATAATCTGTATGAAAGATACCTTTGTATTTCTGAATTGGGTACAAATTATAGAGTTCAGAAACAGTATATAATTGTACATTTTCAAAGTTGGGAATACTCATACTAGCATGAGAATTATTGGTCATTTTTCATAAAGATTTTTTTTTTACACAATGTCTTTCATTGAAAGGGAGAAATGCATGAAAGCTCAATTGGTGATAACAGTTGATTTACAAATCTGAATTACCCCAAGTGTCCAGATAAAAACGGTACCTCACTTGTGTGGGTCGGCCTTGTGCCTGCGACAGGAAACGGCGCAAAATACAACGTGGTCACACCTAAATTTAGCAGTTACAAATTGACCCTTTTTTGGCAAAGTGCCTACCTGTAGTTTTTACACCCTAGCTCTGCCGGCACCTAGGGAAACCTAGCAAACCTATACATTTTTGAAAAGTAGACACCCAGGGGAATTCAGGATGGGGTGACTCGACTGCCTACCACCAGGTGTTGTTACCCAGAATCCCTTGCAAATCTAAGATTTTGACAAAATAAACACATTTTCCTCACATTTCTGTGGTGTAAAGTTCTGGAATCTGCGTGGATCATCAAATTTCCACCCACCCAGCGTTCCCCCAGGTCTCCCGATAAAAACAGTACCTCACTTGTGTGGGTCGGCCTTGTGCCTACGACAGGAAACGGCACAAAATGCAACGTGGTTGCACCTCAATTTCCCAGTGAAATTTTACGTTCTTTGGACAAAGAGACTACCTTTTGTTTTTGAGCCGTAGCTCTGCCAGCACCTAGGGAAACCTAGCAAACCTATACATTTTTGAAAACTAGACACCCAGGGAAATTCAGGATGGGGTGACTCGTCTGCCTAACCCCAGGTTTTGTTACCCAGAATCCCTTGCAAATCTAAACATTTGACCAAAAAAACACATTTTCCTCACATTTCTGTGGTGGAAAGTTCTGGAATCTGCGTGGATCAACAAATTTCCACCCACCCAGCGTGCCCCCAGGTCTCCCAAAAAAAATGGTACCTCACTTGTGTGGGTAGGCATAGTGGCTGCGACATGAAACAGCGCAAAACGCAGCATGGTCGCACCTCAATTTCCCAGTGAAATTTAGCACGATTCGGACAAAAAGACTACCTTTTGTTTTTGCGCCGTAGCTCTGCCAGCACCTAGGGAAACCTAGCAAACCTATACATTTTTGAAAACTAGACACCCAGGGCAATTCAGGATGGGGTGACTCGTCTGCCTACCCCCAGGTTTTGTTACCCAGAATCCCTTGCAAACATAAAAATTTGACCAAAAAAACACATTTTCCTCACATTTCTGTGGTGGAAAGTTCTAGAATCTGCGTGGATCAACAAATTTCCACCCACCCAGCGTGCCCCCAGGCCTCCCGAAAAAAATGGTACCTCACTTGCGTGGGTAGGCATAGTGGCTGCGACATGAAACAGCGCAAAACGCAGCATGGTCGCACCTCAATTTCCCAGTGAAATTTAGCACGATTCAGACAAAAAGACTACCTTTTGTTTTTGCGCCGTAGCTCTGCCAGCATCTAGGGAAACCTAGCAAACCTATACATTTTTGAAAACTAGACACCCAGGGCAATTCAGGATGGGGTGACTCGTCAGCCTACCCCCAGGTTTTGTTACCCAGAATCCCTTGCAAACATAAAAATCTGACCAAAAAAACACATTTTCCTCACATTTCTGTGGTGGAAAGTTCTGGAATCTGCATGGATCAAAAAATTTCCACCCACCTAGCGTGCCCCCAGGTCTCCCAAAAAAAATGGTACCTCACTTGCGTGGGTAGGCATAGTGGCTGCGACATGAAACAGCGCAAAAACGCAGCATGGTCGCACCTCAATTTCCCAGTGACATTTAGCACGATTCGGACAAAAAGACTACCTTTTGTTTTTGCGCCGTAGCTCTGCCAGCACCTAGGGAAACCTAGCAAACCTATACATTTTTGAAAACTAGACACCCAGGGCAATTCAGGATGGGGTGACTCGTCTGCCTACCCCCAGGTTTTGTTACCCAGAATCCCTTGCAAACATAAAAATTTGACCAAAAAAACACATTTTCCTCACATTTCTGTGGTGGAAAGTTCTGGAATCTGCGTGGATCAACAAATTTCCACCCACCCAGCGTGCCCCCAGGTCTCCCGAAAATTTCCCAGTGAAATTTAGCACGATTCGGACAAAAAGACTACCTTTTGTTTTTGCGCCGTAGCTCTGCCAGCACCTAGGGAAACCTAGCAAACCTATACATTTTTGAAAACTAGACACCCAGGGCAATTCAGGATGGGGTGACTCGTCTGCCTACCCCCAGGTTTTGTTACCCAGAATCCCTTGCAAACATAAAAATTTGACCAATAAAACACATTTGCCTCACATTTCTGTGGTGGAAAGTTCTGGAATCTGCGTGGATCAACAAATTTCCACCCACCCAGCGTGCCCCCAGGTCTCCCGAAAAAAAATGGTACCTCACTTGCGTGGGTAGGCATAGTGGCTGCGACATGAAACAGCAGAAAACGCAGCATGGTCGCACCTCAATTTCCCAGTGAAATTTAGCACGATTCGGACAAAAAGACTACCTTTTGTTTTTGCGCCGTAGCTCTGCCAGCACCTAGGTAAACCTAGCAAACCTATACATTTTTGAAAACTATACACCCAGGGCAATCCAGGATGGGGTGACTCGTCTGCCTACCCCCAGGTTTTGTTACCCAGAATCCCTTGCAAACAAAAAAATTTGACCCAAAAAACACATTTTCCTCACATTTCTGTAGTAGAAAGTTCTGGAATCTGCGTGGATCAACAAATTTCCACCCACCCAGCATGCCCCCAGGTCTCCCAAAAAAAATGGTACCTCACTTGCGTGGGTAGGCATCGTGGCTGCGACATGAAACAGCGCAAAACGCAGCATGGTCGCACCTCAATTTCCCAGTGAAATTTAGCACGATTCAGACAAAAAGACTACCTTTTGTTTTTGCGCCGTAGCTCTGCCAGCACCTAGGGAAACCTAGCAAACCTATACATTTCTGAAAACTAGACACCCAGGGCAATTCAGGATAGGGTGACTCGTCTGCCTACCCCCAGGTTTTGTTACCCAGAATCCCTTGCAAACATAAAAATTTTACCAAAAAAACACATTTTCCTCACATTTCTGTGGTAGAAAGTTCTGGAATCTGCGTGGATCAACAAATTTCTACCCACCCAGCGTGCCACTAGGTCTCCCAAAAAAATGGTACCTCACTTGCGTGGGTAGGCATAGTGGCTGCGACATGAAACAGCGCAAAACGCAGCATGGTCGCACCTCAATTTCCCAGTGAAATTTAGCCCGATTCGGACAAAAAGACTACCTTTTGTTTTTGCGCCGTAGCTCTGCCAGCACCTAGGGAAACCTAGCAAACCGATACATTTTTGAAAACTAGACACCCAGGGCAATTCAGGATGGGGGGACTCGTCTGCCTACCCCCAGGTTTTGTTACCCAGAATCCCTTGAAAACATAAAAATTTGACAAAAAAAACACATTTTCCTCACATTTCTGTGGTGGAAAGTTCTGGAATCTGCGTGGATCAACAAATTTCCACCCACCCAGCGTGCCCCCAGGTCTCCCGAAAATAATGGTACCTCACTTGCATGGGTAGGCATAGTGGCTGCGACATGAAACAGCGCAAAACGCAGCATGGTCGCACCTCAATTTCCCAGTGAAATTTAGCACGATTCGGACAAAAAGACTACCTTTTGTTTTTGCGCCGTAGCTCTGCCAGCACCTAGGGAAACCTAGCAAACCTATACATTTTTGAAAACTAGACACCCAGGGCAATTCTGGATGGGGTGACTCGTCGGCCTACCCCCAGGTTTTGTTACCCAGAATCCCTTGCAAACATAGAAATTTAACCAAAAAAACACATTTTCCTCACATTTCTGTGGTGGAAAGTTCTGGAATCTGCGTGGATCAACAAATTTCCACCCACCCAGCGTGCCCCCTGGTCTCCCGAAAAAAATGGTACCTCACTTGCGTGGATAGACGTAGTGGTTGCAACAAGAAACGGTTCAAATCGTACAGTGGTGAATTTACATTACCTTATTGCAAAACTACCTTGATTTTGGGGGGGGCATCTGAGTTTGTGGCCCGGGGCTCGGTGGTATTCTTTGCAAAGTAGCAAACCCAAACAGTTCTGAAAACTAGACACCCGGGAGAGTCCAGGGAGGTATGGCATGTGTGGGTCCCCCAATGTTTTCCTACCCAGAACTCTTTGCAAACCTTAAAAATAGGTAAAAATAGCACTTTTCCAAACATTTTGGCATGGGATCGCCGTGCGGGCAGAAAAGTCCTACCACCCTGCGTTCCCCTTGTTCTCCCGAGTAAAAGGATACCTCACTTGTGTGGGTGCCCCAAAGCAGAACACGCCAAAAACGAATTTTGAAAAAAGTAGTTTTTAGTCATATTTAAGTTTTACAAACTAAGCACCCCAGCCTGAGTCACATGCCTTTGGCCCACCCACACAAGTGAGGTATCATTTTACTCGGGAGAACAAGGGAAACGCTGGGTGGTAGGACATTTGTTCCGGCAGCGAGATCCCACCCAAAAAAGTATGGAAAAGTGGGTTTTTGGACCAAAATTTCAGGTTTGCAGGGGTTTCTGGGTAGGAAAACATTGGGGGACCCACGCATGCCATACCTCCCTGGACTTCCCCGGGTGTCTAGTTCTCAGAACTGTTTCGGTTTGGTAGTTTCCAAATGTGCCTGCCAAGCCCCGGGCCAAAAGCTCAGGTGACCCCCTCAAAAAATAAGATTATTTGGCTAAAGGTAATGTTTTGGTCTCCACAGTATGAATTGGGCCTTTTCCTAAAGCAGCCGCTATGCCTACCAACGCAAGTGAGGTACCATTTTTATCGGGAGACCTTGGGGAACGCTGGGTGGGAGGTAATTTGTGTGAGCCCAGTGATGCCACGCTTTCCCACACTAAAACGTGTGAAAAAACTGATTTTTTCCAAGCAAAAAATTAGGTTTGCAAGGGATTCTGGGTAAAGGAACGTTGGAGGATCCACGCAAGCCATACCTCCTTGGAAGCCCCCGGGTGTCTACTTTTCAGAAATGTGTGGGATTGGTAGGTTTCCCTAGATGGCTGTCTTGCACGGGGCCAAAAACCCAGGTAACCCCTCTTGCAAAAGCTGGTGGACTTAACATTTTCACCATTGTTAAATCCAATGGATGCTCATACCCCAATAGATTCCCTTGACACATTTTTTCATAATATTGCAGATGAACAATCTAAAATTGCTGAGGCAATGGTGGACATGCAGGATTCTGATATGGAAGGATTGGCGAAATGGGCCCACCAGAAGGCAGGACATTATGGAGAGAAAGCCACTAGCAGGTGGGCTGCTGATCGAGGAATTTATATTCCTTCAGATTTAATTTAAGACATTATTTTGCATTGTCCCATTTGTCAGCATGCTAGGCAGAAAAAAGTGCCTCAGATTGTTAAAGGCCATTTACATCGCGGGAAGCTGCCCGCTCAAATTTGGCAAATTGATTATATTGGTCCGCTTCCAATGAGTAAAAACTGTCAATACATTTGCACCATTGTGGACACATACAGTGGCCTGTTAGTGGCCCTCCCCTGTAAACAAGCTACCCAAGTGAATACAATCAAAACATTGGAATTGATTATGCTCTATTATGGTGTCCCCTTCCAAATTCAATCTGATAATGCATCCCATTTTCGTGGAAGATTGGTGCAGGAATTTTGTGTGGAGAATAATATTGAATGGGTGTTTCATATACCGTATTATCCTCAGGCCTCGGGCTTGATTGAAAGATTGAATGGCTTGCTGAAAAATCAACTGCGTAAATTGACTGACGACAGATATAAGAATTGGAGGGATTATTTGTTCCAGGCGCTGTTAATTTTGAATAATCGTCCCTTTCTAAATGCTGAATCTCCATTGATGCGTTTGTTTCCTCCAAATGTCAATGCGAAGCCCAATCAAGTTAATGACCCTGTGACATACTGGGAAATTACCCCTGGAGCATTGGCTCCATGTAGAGCGACCCCGGGGTCGGCAGGTTTAGACTTGCATGCCATGAATGATACTATAATAAAGAGTAAAGATCGAGTTATCATTGAAACCGGTGTTGGTGTTTGTATACCCACTGGAAATTTTGGATTAATCGCCCCCAGATCGGGGCTAGCTGTAAAGGGCATTCAGGTACTTGGAGGAGTCATTGACAGTGACTATCAGGGAGAGATTAAGGTGCTCCTGCTGAATAGCAGTGAGATTGATGTACCGATTCATAAAACTGACCGGATTGCTCAATTGTTGATAATGCCTGTTTTCAGTGGTGAGATCACAAAAGGCGCTGCCCCAACGTTGCTAACTGTACGAGGACAAAAAGGTTTCGGCTCTACAGATAATCCTGGAGCTAGAGTTTGGGTGCAATCGCCTAAGAATCCCCCTGAACAGGCTGAAGTCATTGCTACCGGTCATGATAACACCATTCTTGTTATGAGACCAGGGAAAGATAGCTGGGAAGCTGTCCCAGCTGACAAATGTTATCTACGAGAATGAATAATGCCTATTTTTGATCCTCTTTCAGATCATTCTCTGGACTGTTGCTGCAGGATGTGTCGGCGTTGGACTCCTTTTGGACTGCTACGACGGGAGAGGCGGGGACCCATCGACCCGGGCTGATTTGAGAACACGGATGCCGCGTTCCTTTGCTGCGTGGGATTCATCATCAAACTTTTGGACCACTTTGGCCAAGCGGGTGACCAATGCCCCTCATTTTTGCTTAACGCCGATGCGGTCGGTGACTGACATTCTAGCGACTTGTTTAGTTGCTGTCCCTGCTTCATTGGAGACTTTGGCCCATATTTTCAATGTATCGAATGCCCGTCCTAATGTCCTTTTGGGAGATGTTGCTACACATGAATACTGCCCTTTATGTACTGAGGTGTCTGATTCAACACCCTTGATCCAGTCCCAGATAATTACTTATAATATTACGCAGGGTGATTTATGCTTCTTTCTTACTTGTGATCCCAATGCTATTTCTGAGTGTGTACGTTTAAAACTGAAAGGCGCTACATCGTTCACGGCTCATGAAAGGACTCTTTGCTTCCGGAGGTCACCGAAATCATGCACTTCTGTTCAAAATAATATGACTTGTAAGAGTTTAGTAGTGACTCCTAGTCATTACCGTACAATGTTGCTACCCTCTGGTTGGCTTTTTTCTTGTGGTAATACATCCTGGCCATATATTCCCACGAACATTTCCGGAGGCCCTTGTGCCATTACTAGACTGAGTTTGTTGATGTTTTCCTCACATCCCCATGCTAATTCCTGTGTGATCCGAGATGCTGTAATGCTACAAGAGGACTGTGATTCGTCTATGCATTTATATTCCAAATCTGAATACCTTAGCTTAGCCTTTTCAATTATTGGTGTTCCTGCTTTGGCGGTCTATAATGCCAAGTCTATTGAGAAAATGGCCTGCTGGATGGTGAAATCCATTAATCATACTTCTACGATTTTGTCTGACATACTACTAGACGCCCAGGGTGAACGTAGAGCTATCTTGCAGAACCGGGCGGCTATTGATTATCTTTTGCTTAAACATGGACATGACTGTTCCGATTTTGAGGGTCTTTGCTGTTTTAACCTATCTGATCATACGAAATCCATTCAGGCTCACATAGATAAACTTCATGACCTGACAGAAGAGGTTAGAAAACACATTGACCAGGGCTGGTTTGACTGGCTCTTTAATTGGCTACCTGATTTACATATGTTGCGTCAAATTTTAGGGGGTATTCTGATTACTATTAGCATTTTGATTGCTATCTGTTGCCTTATTCAGTGTATTCCTTCCCTACTTCAATACTGCAGCCCCGGTACTAGACGTAGATCAGTTAGTTTTGTTTCCTATTATTCCTCCACAGATGTTAGTTCCGTTTGATAAATGTATAATAGACTGAAGTCAAGGGTGAAATGTTCTGCTCGATTTTCCCGGCCCTTTTTGGAGGAAAGGTGAATGATGGTGACTTCAGTCTCTTATCATTCCGGTGCATGGGTTAGAATAGTGGATAGAGCCTATTTACAAGGCATTTTGACATGATTCTGTATCCTATTCCCTAGATTAGGGCTTATATATATAGGCTAGGGGATAGATTCGTTAGTCTTAGGGATAATTCGCCCTTTAGTTAAGGTATTAGTATACTTTCCATGGAGTTATGCTGAATTCGGGCCTGGTAGGCCTCAAACGGGAGAGACTCCATCTTTCTTTCTGCCCCGGCAGCTTGGGAAGCTTCTAGGTCAAGTGTAATGTTTTAGTTACGAGGTGTTGTTCGCTTGGAGAGAACCGGTTCAGGCCGGCCCTTGTCGAAGGATTGTATTTTTCTTCATACTGAAGACACAACATCAGGCCGGCCGGCTGGGAACGTGTCCTTGGTACGGGGAGGTACACGAATTTGGTGGGCGGCAGGTTACTGGCTGGAATTTTCCGTGAAGAAACACGCCTCTATATTAGTGAAAGCCCGAGATAGTTGCGGAGTTAGTTTTGCAGGCGATATCTGGCCGTCAGTAGAAAACCTATCACTTATTCCAGGGAAGACAGACGCCAGTCCAAAGGCGGAGAAGAATCGAGAGACATACACTCTCCTAGCAGACCAGCAAGGAAAGGAGAGTATTTGATGAGAGGAAGGTCCCAGGGGCTTAGAGAGGAGTGAAGGGAACAGTGCATAGCGGTGCCGCCGTGTACCCGTGATTGCAGAGGTGTGACTTCAAGACGAACTAAAAGCCCAGACGAGAAGGGAACCTAGATGACTGCTGACTGTGGACTCCATATTAATAAGGTGATGTCGACCCTTTCTTATTAGAGTGTACAGCCTAATCTTTTACTTTCCTTTGCAGGCTATGTGTTGTAATGTAGTATTATGTGTTTATGTGTAACGATGAGAAATAAAGTACTTAGTGAACCAGTGTGTAGACGTTATTGTCCCTAGTGGGGCTAACCTTTCTTCTAGTCAGGTGCAGGTGAACGGATGCATCTCCCGTCCATGTGGGTCTGAACAAGGGGGAGAGGAGGGCTTACATTTGATAATAACCTTTGCATAGTGTGCTCCTTATTCTTGCATGAAAAGATAACCTATTCTTCTAGTCAGATGCTACTATGTGAACAGATGCTAATCCTGGTTAGGTAAGTGGTAACTGAATAAGGGAGAGAGGAGCTCTTGGATTGAAGGATAGGTGGTACATCACCTAATTTGGCAACCATTGTGTGATCCAAAATAATGTAGTACTATACCCCTGATGAATAGTGAGATCGATCCCTTTATGTAATGGTAATCATAGGATAAGCTGCCGGTTGGGTAGGTTGACTGGGTTCGACTGGGACCGCGAGATCATTGAGTCTACTGCTGCCGAGTGGGTAGGTTGACTGGGTTCGACTGGGACCGCGAGATCATTGATTCTAATGCTGCCGGTTGGGTAGGTTGACTGGGTTCGACTGGGACCGCGAGATCATTGATTCTACTGCTGCCGAGTGGGTAGGTTGACTGGGTTCGACTGGGACCGCGAGATCATTGGTTCTAATGCTGCCGGTTGGGTAGGTTGACTGGGTTCGACTGGGACCGCGAGATCATTGATTCTACTGCTGCCGAGTGGGTAGGCTGACTGGGTTCGACTGGGACCGCGAGATCATTGGTTCTAATGCTGCCGGTTGGGTAGGTTGACTGGGTTCGACTGGGACCGCGAGATCATTGATTCTACTGCTGCCGAGTGGGTAGGTTGACTGGGTTCGACTGGGACCGCGAGATCATTGTGTTTCTAATGCTGCCGGTTGGGTAGGTTGACTGGGTCCGACTGGGACCGCGAGATCATTGATTCTACTGCTGCCGAGTGGGTAGATTGACTGGGTTCGGCTGGGACTGCGAGATCATTGTGTTTCTAATGCTGCCGGTTGGGTAGGTTGACTAGGTTCGACTGGGACCGCGAGATCATTGGTTGCTAGTATTATAGGAGGTACCGGGTATGTATCTTAGGAATTCCCTGTCCTTAGGGGGTAGATACCTGTTGTGAATAGGTCCTAGGGAGGGGAGAGAGTAAGGTTCTGGCTGGGCTAGGGAGGCTCTGGTGAGCTGGTTCTATCTAATCTGAAAACCCAAGCAGAACACACCTCTGGCTCAGAATCAGAGTCAGACTCTGGACCATGGTCAGAGGAAGAATCAAAAAGCATTCCAACAACTTGCTGAGCAGTAATCCGGCGGCTAGCCATTATCCTTACAAATAAAGGAGTCTGCACAAACAACTCAACAACCCCAACACTGCGCAAAGTAAGATAAAAATGTAAGACTTTTTCACTAAAAAATATATTTAGAAAAAATATACAATTCACTTACAAGACACAACTACACTCACCAGCACCTACTCTGCAAAGACACAGCAAATAGGCAACGATATCCCACTAGAAAGAAGAAAAAAAAAAACTTACATCTACAGAAGGACACATCAAAAACAAATGCAAAACATGTTTTACAATCACAAGAAACAGCAACAACACATACTCGTATTACTACACACTTTGCAAAATAAACAATTACATTACAATTGAACAAATAAAAGGTCTCTTACCAAACACATGCAACTACAGAAACAGCAGAACAACTGAACCACCAGTAACAGAACCGCACACTGCAACAATCTAAAGAGAAAAAAAACCAATACACATTAGAAGAAACAAAAACAACACACATTACAACAGGCTATGTCACAGGGTATGTCACAAATGGGGTGTCTGTCCCCAAGGGGGGAAGATTATAAATCATTATAAACGTGGGCCCCCTGGAAGCAACCCTACGGAGGGCAGAGAGGCCAAATAAAGACACAGCAGAACATACTGAAAACAAATGGGCCCAAGGGATGAACCCTTGGCCAAGGGATTGCTGGCCCCCTGGAAGCAACCCTACGGAGGGCAGAGAGGCCAAATAAAGACACAGCAGAACATACTGAAAACAAATGGGCCCAAGGAAGCAACCCTTGGCCAAGGGGTCGCTCCCTATAAAAAACAAAAACCTGGAGTACAGTGGGCTTTTCTACCCCCCCTGGGACCAGAAACTGTAAAAAAAAACAGCCACTCCGCCCCCGGGGGGGGGGCAGAATAGTCTACAATATTTATAATGCCCCCTGGAAGCGACCCTTGCCCAAGGGGTCGCTTCCTTTATAAATATACTAAAATCCCTGGTGTCTAGTGGGCTTTTCTGCCCCCCCTGGGTCCAGTTAACGCGCTAACATGGGCGATCTGCCCCCAGGGGGGGCAGAAAAGTCTGCATTGAAAAATTATGGCCCTAGGAAGCGACCCTTCCCCAAGGGGTCGCTTCCTTTACAATTATAAATAAATCCCTGGTGTCTAGTGGGCTTTTCTGCCCCCCCTGGGTTGAGATCGCTCGCTAAAACGAGCGATGTCGACCCAGGGGGGGCAGAAAAGTCTGAATTATAAAAATATTGCCCCTGGAAGCGACCCTTGCCCAAGGGGTCGCTTCCTTTTCAACCAAAAACATCCCTGGTGTCTAGTGGGGGCATTACAGGTGCAGGATCGCGACGCTGTGCGCGATCCTGAACCAGTAATGCCCTGCATTGGGACATCAGGGGAGAGGAAACAGTGTTTCCTCCCCCCCGATGCCTCAAGGCACCGAGAAATGGCCCCCCCGCCCCACCGGAGCACCAAACACCGACCTTGTTCCTGGACGCGCTGGAAACAAATGGCTTCCAGCGCGTCCAGCGCTTCCTGATGACGTCGGCGCGCGCTGTGCACGCTGACGTCACCAGGAAGCGTGGGGGGGCCAGGGGGTGGCAGCGGAAAGTCTTCCGATGTCACCCCTGCAAAAAAAAAAAAGATCGCCGCACAGGGGGGGGGGGGGGAGCTCCAGCGCTCTCCCCCAGGGCTGTACTGATGACGGAGCGGTTCCGTCATCAGCACAGCCCAACCGATGCTGATGACGGAACTGCTCCGTCATCAGCATCGAAGGGGTTAATCCCTCTAAGATTCACCTATAAATCATTCAGATACAGGTGTTGATAGTATTGATGAAATGACTGTCTGATATTATCTGAGTCTGTGATTTGCCCCATAGTTGGATCCTGTATCTCGCGGATTACGTCTGCATACTCCTTTGCGTGACTCGCATTGCCAGATAATGCCCAATCTGTTCACTACATTCATGTGATTTCTCTCTCCAAACAATAAGTTTATCTGCAGCACTTTTGGTAATAATTTCCAAAGTAGAAGACAGACACTGCCACCTTTGCCTGAGCTTCCTCCAGATCTCCACCCTGTTGTAGGACTTTAACCAAGTCCTACTCTGCTTGAGCCAACCCAACTTGTAGGTTGCATATTTGCTGTCTGCCTTTCTTATTAAGGTTCAAAGAGTATCTAAGGGTTTCCCCTCGTATGCCAACTTTCAATGTATCCCAAACTATGTCAATTCCTGCACTCCCTAAATTTTTCTTAAATAAAAACGGGATCCAGTTCTGCATATAATTGCAGTATTCCTCGTTAATAAATAAGGCTCGCTCAAAACTCCAGGATTTTTCCTTTGGCTTAAAACCATCCCCTCTAATCTCAACCACTACAGGGTTATGGTCTGAAAGTATGCGCAACACTTTCTCTATTGAGCACCACCGTTGAAGCAAATAGTAAGAGGCAAGCACATAATCAATTCGGGCATGTACATTATGAGGTATGGAAAAAAAGGTAAATCCAGGTTCTAATGGCTTTTGCCAATTCCATACATCACTTAATCCATGATCCTTACATAACCCCCTTAATGCTCCAAACATATTAGGCTTCCTCCTAGTATATATCTAGTCTGTTTCAGGACTCAGTGCTCTATTGGCTGCTATATTAATAATAAAATCAATGCAGAGAATGGCTGGGAGAGGCCAAACTGCAAGTTCGCTCGTTATCTACTGAAATACTCCTGGATCATCCAATATTCTACCATAGATTGAACATATGTTAAAGGATTCTCCAGTGCTTATAAAAAATTCAGTTATAACCCATCGAACAAAGTGATCAGCTAATGTGCAAATGAATTGTAAATTAGTTTTACGTGTCAGGATCGTGCTGGGGTGTCCTGAGTCATACCCCCAACCAGCCTATATCCCAGTGAATTCAAAAGATACAATTGGGGGCCCTCTATGTGCGTCTCCTGGATACATTCAATACCAGCATTCAATGGGGGTAATCCTGCAGCAGTATTCTGTCTTTTGTTAGGGTTATTACGGCCAATGATATTAATAGTTCATATAAAACTCCTCTCCCACCAGCCTGCAACCCCCACACCCCTGAACCACCCACCACCAATAACTGAGGCGACGTGGCACAGCCAGAGCCAGGAAGATGTCATGAGAAATAATCCTATCCACCGCTTCTCCAACATATCCCCCCAGCCACCACAAAAAAATAATATAACAATCAGTTACTAAACTACAGCCGATCATAGTGAATACAACATGGCAAAAACACCATAATCATATAGCATAGTACCACATAATGTGACATATTACACACCATCAATCCACAATCTCAGGTCTAACAGATATAATCTTTAAATATAGTTGGGCCTGAATTTCTGAAATAAAGCTGCGTGTTTCCCCTCTAAAAACAATCTTCAGTCAGGCTGGATTCTGCAGATGTACATCTGCCCCAAGCTGTTGGTATGGGGCAAAAAGTTGCCTAAGGGTCTACCTTCAAGCAACGCTGGCATGGGAAAAATATGGCCTAGTGAAGAAAGTCACTTTTTCAGTTGGTCGGGCTAGATCATAGAGGGCCTGTTGCAGCAAAAGAAAATCAAAATATAACTGCTTGTCTGTTGCCGTTCAAAGGTATTAGGTGAGCATTTTGGCAACATTAAAGGAAACCTGTGAGCCCTCTGGTTCTCCTTATCCCAGTCCCAGTTAATTCGGGAAAGGCACCTCTCAGTAGGGAAATCATATATTTCCTGGGATCCTTCCCCTCCACCCCTTCAGGAATCCCCAGGAAATGTAGAATGTAGAATTTTCTTGATCCTTCATTTTCCACATCAAGTCTTTGACAATCCCCTCATGAGGTACACTCTGTGGTTTTAAGGCCACGACTTCTGTTTCAAGGCTTTCAGTCCTGACTTCCACAGAAGCCATTCTTTCAGCAATATCAGCACAGGTTCTGCCTACTTACCTAACAGCACCCTGTTATTTTTTAGCAGCCAGCCGGGCTCTGCGATTATCATTTTTCACTTCCTCCTGGAAACTCTTAATAGATTGCAGAACCCTGAGAGGGTGGCGTCGCCCTGGTTTCCAGTCTCAAATGTATCCCGGTTATTTGCCATTGCTGAGCCTTTCGGATCTCCTTCATATTTATCTGCTCAACCAGCTAAAACAGTGAGCTGTGAGGCCGAATAGTGCCATTTCAGGTCTCCTGTACTACCACTGTCAGAGATTTCCCATATGACTTTCTTCCTTCCCTTTCTTGTGAGAGACTTCTTATGCCACTGAGGGTTTACTAGGTCTTCCGGCCCAGAGCTACTGTTCCTATTAGAACCCTCTTCTTCACTGTACGCTGATATACTTGTGTCTGAAATTTCTGATTCATCTGTCAGGGAAAATAATTTTTTATTCACATCAGGGGATCTGGCCCAATTTGAAGGGGTGCTTACTACTTTACCCCTGGTGATCTTATCCGCATGAGGGATTGTAGCTTTAATTGTTTTCTGCCTGATTTCAATTATTTTATCTCCATTCAAGAATCCTAGATGGATATCTCACTGGGAAGAGCCTGAGATTTCTAAGGCATGTTCCGCTACAGATTTTACCAATGGATCAGACACGTCTTCCACACCCGGGATCGCTATCTCACAAACAGCCACTTGCACCCCTTCTCTCCTCTCCTGGCCATCAATAGACTGCTAGCCCGTACCAGTAGTGCCGAAAAGTTTAGTGATCAAAGGCTGACCGCCTTCTACCTCACGGGAATTCTTCTGTGGTGCTTTTCTTTACGGTTTCTGTTTTATCCACTTTTCCCCTTTGCCACCACAACCATCACTCTTTTTACCACTGGCTCGATTTTCTGGGAGCGTCTCCTGTTGTGGGGGGTACTGTACAGCAGCCGATGTGGTAGACAAAAGCTGCTGAACACTCCTCAGTTTTGCAGATTTCCCACTGCGTCCTGCCATCACTGGTTGTGGGAAGCCCTGCTGTGAAACTGGTGTCCTCAGGAGAGTCTGCCAACACCGTAAGTTCCCCAAGGCAGCAGGAACTGGTGAAAGCAGCAGCTGCTGACTCAGCACGAGCCAGCACCGCAAGCTCAGCGTGACTGAAGGAACTGCCAAAAGCAAAAGCTGATCCAAGAGGAGCCATTCCCGCAGGCAGAGCAGGGACACATCAGTAGCCTCAGAGAGCAACAGCTTAGATACTGGAGGCCGCTGCACACAACACTTTTCCGAGATCCCTCCGTGACAACTGTATTGGTGTATCTTACTGAACTCAATGTTCAGGTAAAGCACAAGTTGCATTTTCCCATAGTATCTGTGATTTCGGTGGCTGGAAGTCCGGTCAGAGGAGCGTCCGAGCGACGAACTACTCGGATGCCATCTTGCCTCAAAGCAAGTTATCTTTCTTTTACAATGAGGATTGATTGCTGCCATCCCCATTGACTTACAATGTTTTAGAGGCTATTTAACCTAAAATAAAGCAATAATTTGTGGCTATAGAAATCGGGAGTCTCCTCCCTGAATCAGGTCTGTTGGCATGTATGGATTGACCCTGGCTAGTACTTGCCATGTAACAATTAAATATTGACAATTCTCAAGACTGAGAACAACAAATTCTCATCTCTTGCTAAGAATCTCTACATGAGTTCCAAAATCTATAGTGGAATACTCTATAGTTCCGCCTTTGGAAAGTGATCATTTCCCACAAATTATACGGACGATTATCACAGTTCCAAGAGCAGAAACAATATGTTCATTACAGCAACACCCAGAAAAATTTAACCTTCGGAAAATAAAATGGAGGGGAGGCGAAAGAAAAAAAATCATGATTACAGCTAGTAACTTTATGACAAAAATAAGGAGCCTTGATAACGGAGATCATGTAAAGAACTGGGAAAATCTATTGGAGGAACTAAAGGAAAAACACTCAGTTCAGTCGAAGGTGATTAGAGACGGAATAGGTAAGCCAGCACCATGGTTTAACGCGGAATTAAAATTAGAAAAGAGAAAATTAGCCAGGGTACAGAGATCGGCTGCCAAGGGGCACAACTTAAACAATATAGACATCAGAAGTATGAGAAAAAAATATCTGAATAAAATATGGATGGCGAAGGCACAATACAAAGAACGGACATGGGAAAAACTACTGAATACAAGTAAAAAAGCATCCCCCAGAGAGTTTTGGGCTACTATTAAGGAATTAAATTCAGGAGCAACACTGAAACAGGACCCTGGAATCAGCGACAAGGCCTGGGGGAACCATGTGAAGAACCTCTACTTAAAAAAAGAACCACTTAGAAATAAAAATAAACAATGTTCACCCAATGACATCGAAGAACACAGTTTTAAACTTATACTCATCAGGCCAAGATCACACGATAACGTAAACCCAGAAACAAACGCCATTTATCAAGAAGTTTTGACCACTCGTGCCCAAATAAAAACGCTGATTCAAAAACTAAAGCCAGAGGGGGCACCAGGTCCAAATGGTCTTTCAACAGCATTTTATAAATTAAACGAAGATTTTTGGGCCGAACACTTAACAGTCTTATTTAATCACATTTTTACAAAGGGTAACCTTCCGGCTACATGAAAAGGAAATATAATCCATCCAATTCACAAGAAAGGGTACCGAAAAAATCCAGGGAATTATCGTCTGATCTCCTTAATAGATGTTGAAGCCAAGCTGTATGCTTTATGCCTATTGGAAGAGCTGCAGGACTGGGAAAAATCAACCAATATAATACCTAGGTTTCAAAGCGGTTTTAGATCAGGGATGGGGACATCCACAAACCTAACCACCCTAGGCCTGCTAACGGAAAACGCCAAAAAAAAGAAGCAACAACTATATGGATGTTTCATGGACATAAAATCAGCTTTCGACCACGTAAGCAGGTCAAGGCTTTGGAGCAAGTTAAGAAAGTGGAAGACTAGGCGGAGACGCTGGACATACTTTCGCTCACCGGCCAGATTTACAGCTTTGTAATCTTTTAAATCTTTTAAATTGCACTGAAATCGTCCCAGGGGCTGAATTAGAGCTCTCTCACTGGGCGAACCTTTTTAATCTTATTTACACATTTGTATAGATTTAATTATACTTGTGTTGTGTTACATGCTGTGATTTAATACTGCATACACCCTACCTCTGAGCTGACTCGGCACCCGCAGACTCCTCGTTCCACCGCCAGTCAGCAGCTGACTGTTTGATGTGGAGGGAGACTCCGGGGACAGCCCGTTTTTTCTGAGCCACTCACTCACTTCCTGATAGTCCCAACCTGAACCGCCATCTTGGTTGGGTGAGCGGTCTAGTTGCTCCGCCCCAACCTAGACAGCCGGCAGTATATTTACCGGCAAGGGCGAGGGAGCGCATTGATGGAAGACTAGGCGGAGACGCTGGACATACTTTCGCTCTCCGGCCAGATTTACAGCTTTGTAATCTTTTAAATCTTTTAAATTGCACTGAAATCGTCCCAGGGGCTGAATTAGAGCTCTCTCACTGGGCGAACCTTTTTAATCTTACTTACACATTTGTATAGATTTAATTATACTTGTGTTGTGTTACATGCTGTGATTTAATACTGCATACACCCTACCTCTGAGCTGACTCGGCACCCGCAGACTCCTCGTTCCACCGCCAGTCAGCAGCTGACTGTTTGATGTGGAGGGAGACTCCGGGGACAGCCCGTTTTTTCTGAGCCACTCACTCACTTCCTGATAGTCCCAACCTGAACCGCCATCTTGGTTGGGTGAGCGGTCTAGTTGTTCCGCCCCAACCTAGACAGCCGGCAGTATATTTACCGGCAAGAGCGAGGGAGCGCAGCGGACGAGCGCAGCGGGCGCTCGAAGGGCGCGCCGAAGACGCGCCTAAGAGAAGCCCGTCTGCGCCCGTCCGCGCCAGGATGTCGCCACTCGCCAGGGACCCTGGCCAAACGGAGGTAACCCAGCGTGCTTACACTCCGGCGCAGCTGATGGGCTTTAACACCATACACCTGACCTGCACAAAAATCAACCCACATCTGGTGCAAAGTGCCACTCGATGTGTGTGTGGATATTTGCTCCCATACATATCCCCCCCTCAATCCCCTCTGTCGACACCAGCGCGTGACTCGGTAAGAGTTGCACAACTGAATGTAAGATCTCTTGGAAAACATTACTTACAAGTACACGATTTAGTTATCGACCAATCTCTTGACATTTTGTTCATTACTGAAACTTGGATGCAAGATGAAATAACATCGGTAGCTAACTTGGCCACTCCCACAGGCTATACTATCCACTCTCTAAACAGACAGACCAGAGGAGGTGGGATAGCGGCAATGACCAGATCCCATTTTGAATGTACTTTCACTAAGCTACAAATTGCAGGCTGCGAGAGCGCTCGCTATACTATTAAGATAAACCCTCATCTATCCTTTTCAGGCATTCTAATTTACAGGCCGCCAGGAAATGAAAGCAATTTTGTAAAAACTCTATTAGAGACAGTATGTTCATTGGCCGCCGGAACAGCGAATTTTAACATTCTCGGAGACCTGAACATACACTTTGACTGCAGTAATGAGACAAAAATAGCTAATCTACTTGCAGACTTAGAAGGGTTTCAACTTAGACAGATGGTCCAGGGAGCTACGCACACTGGAGGCCATCTTCTAGATCCCATTTTTACTACCATAGAAGAGGCCGTGGTGTCCTTGCCTATACCTATGACATGGACGGATCACTTGCTGACCATTATGTCCATCCCCAATCAGGCTAAATCCCAGCCCAGGCCAACACACAAGATGTATAAGAGGCCGTGGAGGAAACTACGGATAGAAGACTTTGCCAACTTGCTCAAAGAACTACCGCTATCCCACTCTGACAACTCTAACCTATGTTACGAAAACTACTGTAACTGGATAACCCAGGCCCTGGATATACTGATTCCTACTTCCTGGGTTCAAGTACGGGCCAAGGAGTCAAGCCCTTGGTTTGACGAAGAGCTATTAGCTTTGAAAAAAAGCTGTAAAAAAGCAGAGCGAAAATGGAGGAAACACTATGACTCCGAGCTAAAAGCTCAATATAATACAATTCAGAAAAAATATCATAGACAGATCTGTAAAACCCGTGCAACCTTTTATGCTAATGAAATCAATGTAAGTTCCAATCCTTCCAAGATAATCTTTAAAATTCTAAAAGATTTGAGCACAAAAAAAGCAGAAGCTAACATCTTTGCATCACAGGTGTTCTGCGATAAATTGGCTCTGCACTTTGTGGATAAAATTGAAAAAATCTACAATGTCTTTCCCGCAAAGCCTGTGCTCACCCCCTCTAAAATAGAAATTATATCCGAACTTACCAGCATCCCGGAGCTAAATCAGGAGGTTTTTGTCGGACTCTGTCAAAAAATTAAGTCAGGCTCTCCCCTCGACCCTTTAAAGCCCGAGCAATTCAGGAAAGCAGGCACCACAGTACTTGATCCACTAAAAGACATCATTAATACTTCACTGGCAACATCAGAAATCCCCTTAGAATGGAAGCAGGCATGGGTTAATCCCATAATTATAAAACCTCACTTAGATCCGACAAAACCTGATAACTATAGGCCCATATCCTTACTGCCATGGCCTGCCAAGATTGTGGAATCCCACGTAAATACCACCCTTACGGCACACCTCCATGCCAACAATATCTTGGACGCCTCCCAGCATGGTTTCCGTGCAGACCACAGCACGGAGACGGCACTTCTTAGTGTCACAGAACATCTCAGATCCATCAGAGATTCCAGTCAAACGGCAGCGCTGATCCTGCTCGATCTCAGCGCTGCCTTTGATACGGTCTCTCATGAGGTGCTTCTGTACAGACTGGAGGCAGCAGGAGTGAAGAACACAGCTCTGGCTTGGTTCAAAGCATTTCTATCAGACAGATCTTTCCAGGTAGCTACTCCTCCTTTTGTCTCTAAAAAGTGCAACATAAGTCAGGGAGTACCTCAGGGTTCAGCGCTCAGCCCAACACTCTTTAATCTATATGTTCAACCACTAGCTGAGGTCGCCAAAAGGTGGGACCTCTCCATCGTATCATACGCTGACGACACTCAGCTAGTGGTAACATTGAGTGATGACAACGGATCAGGAGCACTGAATTTTAAACATGGCCTCACTGCAGTAACTGAGTGGCTGACGGCCAATTACCTACAACTCAACGCCGATAAAACGGAGGTGTTAATAGTAGGAAAAAATACCGAAACCTGGGGAAAAGACTGGTGGCCAGACAATCTTGCCCCCCCCCCCAACCCCAATACAGAGGTAAAAAACCTGGGGGTGTGGTTCGACTCAACTTTGAGTTTTACTAGCCACACAAAAAAAGTAGCTGCCACAAGCTTCGGTATCCTGCGCAATTTACGACCGATACTAAAATTCTTCGACCCCTCCACACGTCAGGTAATCATCCAAGCCACAATTCTTTCCCGCTTAGATTATGCTAACTCCTTACTCCTGGGAGCCAATCAAGCGGAAAAAAACCGTTTGCAGCGCGTCCAAAACGCGGCAGCGCGGGCCCTAACAGGGCTACCCCGATTCGAGTCTGCAACCAAGACCCTGGTAAAACTGCACTGGTTGCCGGTGGAAAAGAGAATCGCATTTAAGGCCCTGTGCTTGGCCTTTAAGATTCTAAAAAAATCTCTACCTCCCATGCTATGTCATCTTATGACGCAGTATACTCCCAATAGAGCGCTCAGATCCGAAGGAAAAAACCTGGTCACAATCCCCTGTGTTAGGCTAGCCCGCACAGGAGGGCGTTCCTTTCAATACATGGCTGCCAAACTATGGAACGCACTACCTCTGCGGATTCGGAGTATAAATGACCTTCTTACCTTCAGAAAGGCATTAAAAACCCACCTGTTCTGCTAAACTGACCTGATAACCTGTCTGTATGTTGTGTACTCTCCTGTCTAGTCAAGCGCCGGGACGCCCCTTCGCTGGGCACACACACTGTGTTTTAACCCCTCCCATGCTGATGACCGAACCACTCCATCATCAGCCGCGGTCGCGCTGTGCTGATGACGGAGCGGTTCCGTCATGGCCCGCCCAGCTCGATAGAACGCTCATGCGCTGAGCGTTCTATTGAGCGGGGCGGGCCGTGATGGAACCGCTCCGTCACGAGCACAGCTCAACCGACGCTGGTGACGGAGCGGTTCCGTCACCAGCATGCGGCCGCCGCGCGGCCGCCCCGCCCCCTTAGCACTGCGGCGGAATAGCCGCCGCAGTGAAGGGGTTAATGAAAGAAACATAACCAGAGAGGTCCTTTTTGGGTCGGAACATTTTGACTTTTTATTGTTAAGAATACATGTCATTTTATTTTCATCTTAATCTCTCTCTTCTTCTTTTCTGTTTTTATCCATTCGAATATTGTAAAGATTTTTATCAATCAAACAATAAATATTGATGATGATGATTATTGAGAGTTCCAGAGAGCCCCAACAGAACGAAAGCAAAAGACGGCAGAGCAATCACCAAATCCTTGAGAATATTCCAAAAAAGCATAGGAATGAAAATGCGAACAGATGGCTTATGAAAAATGCCTTCCCCAAACAGAATCTGAAGAAAGAGGATCTCTCACATGGTTAGGTTGAGGTTGCAGTACTGGTGAATGGCACTGAGACTGCAGAAGAAAATAGGGATGGCTAGTAAAAACAGTGGTGAGATAATACTTGCCTCTGTGTCTTTAATAAAATCTAGCCTTTCTGACACTAAGGCTAGGAACCCTTCACTATTATTACAAGACCGGAGGCTCCTATTATGCTGTTCAAAGCATAGCAATTATAAATTCAGAAGGATGAACAATCGGTTTACAGTATAAAGTCCTGAATGTATTAACGTTTGACCACTCTGCAGATTTGAGAATTTCATACAAAACCGCACCTGCCCAGAAAGCCCTAGAGGTCATTGCCCCTTTGGAAGAATGAGCCCTAAAGGAATCAGTATTGATACCAGCTAAGGACATAACCCACCTAACCCAGCAAGCCAGAGAAGGAAAAAAGACAGGATTGAGGGGGTTCTGAAAGGAAATGTGCAATTGAGATGATTATCAGATCTGCATTTTGTGACACATATGCTTCAGACAATTTCTAACATAACTTTGGTTGTGAAGGAACAAAAGGGTAATGAACGGACATCAAATAGGGCTTAGAGCATTTCTTAACCTGGAAATAAACACTAAGGGCTGAGTAGCAATAAGAGGACACATCAAGAGCTTTAACATCAGAAACGCGTTTCAGAGAAACCAAAGACAATATCATAGCCAGGTTAGCAGATAAATGTTTGAGCAAGAGCTTCATGTTATCTCACCATGACATAAATATGTGCTATACCAAATTAACATCCCACATGATATTTTTTCGGGATGAAGAGGATTAGCAAAACAAACTCCTTTAACAGACGACATACCAAAGGATGTTCTCCAATAGGTCTTCCATCACTCGGATGTACTTAGCCGACCTGTAAGTGTTGATCGTACAATAAGCTTTCCCTTGGAAAGCTAAAAAAGGTAGGAAGATGGGGCCATATGTAGATAAATATAATTTACCGATTCTAAAATACCGAATTTTACCGATTCGGTATTTCAGAATCGGTAAATGGTATGTAGGTACCAATTCTGTAAATTGTACCGAATCGCTAACATTCGGTATTTACGGATTCGATAATTCCCATTCATTCCTATGGGCCTGGAGGCCCATAGAAATGAATAGGAAGCCATTCACTATTACCGATTCGGTAAATACCGAATCGGTAATAGGGGGGACATATTCAAGGGTGGCAGGGTGTCACATTGACACCCTGTTGCACCCCAGAGGTCTTCAAACTTTTGGATGTCGAGACCCCCCTGTCAACATTTTGAGGCGTAAGGACGCCCTCCTGACAAAAATTTCTAAACCTGTAGGCAGGGCTACTGGAATTAACATCAGAAAGATTTCTAGTCAACCTTTGTGAAAGGCCCTCCACTCCGCAGGAATACATGCTGCCACATTAGAAGCTCACCTGGCCCTGGCCGGGAGAATCAGGGGTCCCTTATAACCCTGGCGGTTTTCTGCAGAGTTAAGCAGTTTACCCATGCAGTTTTCCTCTCACTCCCTCCCTTCCATCCCTCTCTCCTCTCCGAACCGTGGATCCCTCTCTCACTTTGCAGGCCATTTTCTTTCACCCCTTTTTACAACTTCTGAACTCTCCCCATTCAACCTCTCACTTCACCTTTAATCACCTCTTGCCATTCTGTCTTTTTACTGCCCTCATCTCTAATAGTCTCTTGCATTTATCTCATGGCCTCTCTGGCCCCATCACCACCAGTTCCCCTCAGCACTTCTCATTCACCTCGTCTCTCCATTCAACATATTGTCTATTTGTATCCTACACCTCTCCGGTCCCCCATTCATCTTTCACATCTCCCCTTTGTTCTAACAGGAGCCCTCACCTTTGGCTCACACTCACTTCTAGCGTGTCCACACTACTCTTCTGCAATTTACATTTCTCCTCATCCCTGACCTCTTCAATCAAATTATCTCAATCCCTTGCTGTCCTCTCTCATCTCTCCTCTCCGCCTGTGCCACTCTGCTTATTGTTCCCCAATTCGAGAAGGCATGAGTTGTCTATCTCGCTGTTTTGGTGCAGGCCACACAGTTATGGGACTTGCACCCTTCTTTGTTTCATTCCACCAAGAATCGATTATCCTTTAGGAAGATATAAAAAAAATTCTCTATGCTCTGTAGGTTACCCCATTTGGCTGGTTATCCATCTCCTTCTGTGTGTTTCTCATTTGCCTTCAGGCAGCAGATGGTTATTAGCCCCAGGGCTTCTTTTGGTAACAGTAGCGCAGTACAAATGTAAATAATAATAATCTGCAGAAGCAGGGGAGCCACTAGACCAGAACTTCTGGGGGAGGGGGACTAACACTCCCAGCCAGGGCTGGCCCTAACACTGGTTGCACCCGGTGCAACAGTCTTTTTTGGTGCCCCACCCCTGTTTCCTCCTTCTCCATGAATTCCCTCACTACCACTCACCAACAATGCACCTCATCTCTCTATAACACCTTTCTGACAAACACTTCATTTTTTATAGCGCTACTCATATTTACTCACACTCATTTCTGTGATCTGCATGGTACATATTCTTTGTAGCAGGCACATTAACCCTCTGCGCTGTGTGGGTGGCAGGAGTGTCCATGTGAGTGCACGGTGAGCGATGCAACAGTGTGAGAGTAGGGTAAGAGGAGTGACTGCAGGGTGAGTGAGGTGGCCGTACGAATTTGGGTGCGGATGCAAGTTCAGAATGGGATGAATGAATGTATGATTACTGCTGTGATTGTTTGAATGAGTTGTATATTCAGCAGTGAGGGAGACAGGTGAGTGAAGTGTCACATGAGTGCAGGATGAGTAGTGGACTTGTGTGACTGCAGGGTGAGGTATAGGGTGAACAGCGCAAGTGCATTGTGAGTGCAGAGTGATCACTGTGAGTGCAGGGTGAGCAGGTGAATGATGTGAGTGCATGGTGATCAGTGTAAGTGCATTGTGATCGCTATGAGGACAGGGTGAGCATGAAAGTGAAGGGCTTGAAGGAGGAATGAGTTGTCTGAATGCAGGGTCCATTCCCAGACACTTGAAGTAACCCAGCATGTTATTGACGGTGGCGTAGGGTTTAAGATCTAAGTTAAACTATTGCTATTATGGCAGGGTGGAGGAAATAAATAATGTGCTGATCCTGCAACAAACTTCCAGTCTTATGGATACGGTTGCCAGTAGATTATTTTGATGGCACAGTTGGTACAAAAATAAGCAGCCACCTAAAGCTGTATTTTAAGCACTTACATGTGCATACTTCAAACAGCAAATATAAAGAGAAAGCATTTTTAATTGTGTTCTAGGACTACCTCAATGATCCATGACTGATAATTAAAAAGAACAAACACAGAAAAGTCACATAATGAATGAATACATACTTTTTTATTTATAAATCTATTTCGTGTCAAGAGGAGGTCTCTGCAGGCTCTTTAAACAACACACACAGGCATTTTACTTTTGGCAACCCTACTTTATATTCCTTTTCATGAAATGCATTCTCACACTACATCAGTAAATGTAAAATACAAATGTAAGGAATAGGCACAGTGGGACCCAGGGGGTACTGGAATCAGGAAAAAAACACTAAGCCTCTGTAACCAGCTTACAAAGGCTTGCAAATATGTAAATGGTCTTTAAAGACCTGGGAACAACTCTGCTGGGCATGCTGGAGATAAGACTCCAGACACTGCCCAGCTGAGGCCCCAGCAGCTCGAGTTACACTGCAGCAGCCCAGGCTGAGACACAGGGGAAGAGGGGGGCTGAAGCCCTTGGGCCTGGGCAGAAGTGTGACTGGGAGCGCGACCCCCTTTGCATCGCTCCACGGCCCGCCTGGGGGTCGCGCCCCACAGTTTGGAGACCCCTGCCCTAAGGTCATGTATGTCTGCCACATGGCACTGAAAAAAAAGCTAAAAATTGCTTTATAAAAGGTATTCGGAATTTACCACTAACTTATAGTTGGTGGTAAATAACAAATCCTTAAATGTAAAAAGCACTCACTTGAGTGCTTCCTACATTACGGATTTGGTAATTTACCAAATCAGTATTTTAAGAATTCGGTAATTTACCGATTCCTTAAATTACCGAATTGGTAAATTACTGAATCCTGAAATGTGGCCCCAACATCTCAAATGCCCAATATCGGTCGGTAAAATTTGGTAATTTCAGCCGTTACCAACCGGTATTGGGTCACCTACATCTGGCCCTTAATCGGTAAGGTTACATTTGCTGAATGTGGATCGGAATCCCTGTCCATACAACAGCTACACCAGGCCAACCAAGCCCATTTGAAAGGTTTTGCCGTGCCAGGAGGGAAAAATTGCTGAATAATGCGGATAGCTTTCTCCAATATTCCTGGGGTTCTCCAGGAAACCCCAAAATCCTCCAAGCTATGAGGGAAAGTGAGTCATGTAGAATAAGAGTGTGATGAAACCCTTGAGGATTGAGGAGCAGATCGGCGAATTATGGGATCCGTACTGAAAAGACTGAAGCCTGTTCCAGAAGAGATGGATACCAGGGTTGAGCATGCCAAAAGGAGCTGATCAGAACTAGAGATTACCGCAGCCTGCGAGCTTGAGCTGGGATGAATATAGACCTTAACAACTTGGATTTTACATCACAATACAATCACAACGTGGTTGTTACAACATTTGCGTTCTTACAATGCAGTGCCATTACGATGCAAGTTGTTACAACGTCTAGCGCTAGATTACACGCTGGATTTAGGAATAGTATGATTGACTATTCCAACTCCAGTGTGTGTAACACTAGGGAAGGTGCTGGAATAGTAAATCATACTATTCCTTAGTCTAGAGCGCCATCTAGCGCAAGTCGTTGTAACGACTTGCGTAGTAATGGCACTTAATTGTAACAACGTGGTCATTGTAACGACCACGTTGTGTTTGTACTGTGGTGTAAAATCCATGTTGTTAAGGTTGTATCCCGTTGGGACATGTGTAATAAAGAGAAAAGGAAGAAAAGCTTAGAGATGAGTTTGAGCCAGTATTGGAGAAACACATCAATGGCTAGTGCTAAAGAATCTGGTCTCCAACTAAAAAAAGAGGGCTGCTGAAAATTTGTGCGAGAAGCAAAGACATCTATGAACGTAGAGCCAAAGATTGAAGTAAGTTTACTGAACACAGAAGGGTGCAGATGACAATCGCTTGAATGTTGGAGATGTCTGTAGTACCAATCTGCTATCACATTCAGCTTACCTGGAAGATATTCCACCCTGACAGTTTATATACCTGATCTCTGATAGATTGTTCGTCTGAATGAAGGTATGTCTTGCCCTGTCTGTTATAAAGGATGCCAAATGAACATGCAAGCATGCTAAACAATTGCTGTGCAATGAGAACTCCCAAAGAGACCATTTACCTGCAGTCGATAGTTGACCGCATCTTGTGCCCCATCCTGTCCGACTGGCATCCGATTCTAAGACAAAATCTGGGGCAGCAGAGAAATTTGTTCTCCCGTTCCATGTATCTAAATGACTCAGCCACCAGAGAGGTTCTTCTCTGGACCCATAAATGAGTAAGTCAAACCTTTGCAAAGATGACACCTTTTCAATCTTTGTAAGGCATGATACGGGAGAGAACTGGGAAAGATAGTTTGGATAGATGACGCTAACAGGCCCACTATACAAGCCAGAGATCTGAGGGAACAATGGGATAGAGAAAGAGCATGGAAAATCTCCTTTTTGATTAGGTTGACCTTCAGTCACGGGAGTTGAAGAATCGATAAAGAGGTGTCTATTACCAAGGCCAGAAATTCCAGACGTTGAGAAGGAATGAGCAGGGATTTTGAAAACTGATGAGGAAACCAAGACTTGGGAGAAGATCCTGACAGAGATGTAAATGAACGAGAAGACAAGTTTTAACTTGAGCCATGAGCAAAAAATTGTCTAGGTAAATGATGAGTCTGACTCCCTGAGTCCAGAGTATTGCCACTACTGGTTTGAGAATCTTGGTAAAACACCAAGGATCTGAAGAGAAACCGTAAGGGAAAGTTTTGAAATGGAAATAGGATTGTCCCCATCGAAACTGGATAGACTTCCTGTAAGACATGTGAACCATCAAGTAGGCATCCTGGGGATCCAGATGCACCAGACAATTGTTCTGGAGTAGTAAGTCCCTGAGATGGAGAATAGTCTCCATTTTTAGGTGATGGTAAGCCTCAAAGTTGTTGAAATCCTTCAAATTGATGACTGGATGAAACTTTTTGTTCTTTTTGAGAACCAGGAATATGGTGCTGATTAAACTTGAGTTATTGAAAGAAGCTTGTTCAATACACTGTTTTGAAAGAAGTAACTGCGTCTCTTCTAGAACAAGAATCAATTGCTCCTGTGAAAAACAAAGATTGGCACATGAAATTTAACTGGTATCTGGTAAAGATCTATGTGAAACCCCTGAATGGTTTGAATTACCCGGCGATCTGATGTGGGAAAAAAACAAGCATTTAGATACAATGCCAGTCTGCCTCCTACTGGAGGAAGGCAAGAATTGAAAAGTCTTACCTGAGTTCTGCTCTCTCTAGTTTTGATAACACCGGTTCCAAAATCAATGGAAATGTTGGGGGTAGAGGTTAGGCTTGTAGCCCTGATAATAGTGTGTGAAGAGATTGACCGCTTGAGGGATAACGACAGGCAAAGCAACTCCTTCCTTTGCTGGCTCTGCCAAAACCCTGAGAAGATAAAATGTTCCTCAGAAAAAACTGGGCTTTGTCGATGGTAGTAAAGTTGAACCAATACTTTCCTGTCTCTTGGATGAAGGAGTCACCGAAAAGAAGCCCATTGGCATGAAGCCCCTCTTCCTTAGATGCCAGACTAGTCAAGTTAGGGTCAATCTTTAGTCAATATCTCCTAAAAGATATAGGCATTAAAGTAGACACCAATTTGAAATACAACAATACTTTTTATTGAATGTGATAAAAGGGGTGGTTCGCGCATATGCAAGCAGGAAGTAACTGCATATTACTACACTATGCATGATAAAGTGTTCAGTACAATGGAGGGAGTGGTCCCTAACCATAATTGGTACTACACAAGGCCACTGACAAGTAGGATTTTGAAGAGTAGAGAGGTTCTATATGATTCACGTTATGTAGAGACAAATATGGGGCTCTGGCCTTTGTTTACTGTTTTTGAATTTTTAGAGTGTTGCCTACAGGCCGAGGCCCCTACTCTGCTCTTGTAATTTGTATCATGTAAAGTACAGACCAAAAGTATGTCGTCAGTCAGAGATCTGACAGTATATGTCAGATAAAAACAAAGCTACAGAATAAATTTTCTGGTAAGACTCTCCAGCGATTTTTGGCGCATTCATTTCTAGTTTGACACACTAAGGCTGGATATTTCATATTGGAGTTGTAAATACAGCTGAAACTGATGGCCATCCACAGGATCTCAGGAATCTAAGAACCTTGAGAAAGTCGTGGGGAGATCTCTCCATATACGACAAAACATGTGTTGGCTAAAGCTCACGGGATCCTCTAAAGAAGAGGTCAAAGTACCAAACAATAAAGTTCTATCATTAAGCAACATTTTTCTTTCTATATTATGCACTGTACTAGATACCAAGTTTTGATGTAATGATGAGTGCCTCATAACCTTAAAATATTATTTGCCAATCCTAGCATTGTTTTTTTGGGGAGTAGGGTGTTTCTCCACTCTTTTTGAGAGCACGGTGGGTGAGAACCTTTGCAATGAAGTATCTTTTGCAACTGTCGAGTGAGCATCGCACACCTGTCTAATGCCCACCTCATAGATGCATTCCATAGGACACACCTACAGCTTTACCCTATCCGTCGTGTATTGACTATTTTTAGGTCGAGCCTACCAGACAGCTCTATCTGTAGACATTAAGACCTATTGTCATCTTACAGTGGGCTTAGAGTTAGCCCAATGCTTACAATTGGTTGGCTTTATTATCACGCTCATTTGCTTATTCCTTATTTGTTAGCTTCTGCAGACTTTACTTCCTATTCATGATTTTTTTAAAGCTGACAAATAACAGAAATAGAGGGCCCCATGGGCCTTGGTTCAAAGTCCATCTTTAGGACGAGTCTGCAGGCAGCATGTATGGGCTGTTGGTTGGCCACCTAATGTGTCTAAAAAAACTCTTGAACCCATTAATTACCATTCGTTGGCATCATTATCACTCTTCTTTAGTACCTTCTGATTCGGAAGAGCATGAGAAGCGCTAATTCCTGTGCCACTTTCTTAACTTTCTACGGGTCATAGGCAAGTACAGATTGAGTTCTTTTAATCAGTGACAATTTGCTGCTCACGCTTTGATTGAGGTACTAACTCTTTTTTAGCAGTTGTGTATAGCATGACCCCGACCTGCTCTGAAGGTAATAGAGTGCTTTACAGAAGAACACGTTTTTTTATTTAAGAACTGGAAAATGAAAGGATTTTTTTTTAATAGCATGGATGTTCATAAAAGCTTTAAGACCACTTCCAATGGAAATTTTTTGGGAATTATAGATTATTTGGTGTGTCTGGAATTCTTTGTATGTGGCCAAAATGTGTCCAACTGATCTGCAGGACATTTAACTTCTGGTAATACTGTATATGTGGGCGGCTCATGGTTTTACTCATGAAAAGGGTTGTGTCTGATCTTGCAAGCTTTGGTGTTCTTTTTATCATTTTAAAAGCTTGGATTTCCGAACTACTGATCCTCTTTTAAATAGAACTATGTTCATACTATTTGCCTTGTCCAATAACCCACAGTACATTAGTGAAGAGATTGGACTTTGTGTATTCACTTTAAACCAGTGCTACAAGTAATATAACAATCCCTTGTCACAAAGCAATTCACATAGCATGTTTTAGACCGTCATTTTGAGCAATCCAACTCCCTTTCTCAGCATTTCATTCTTGTCTTAATTTCCAGTGAATCCATAGTGTCTGAAATATGATTAGCTTAAATAAAATAATGTTTACAGCCTACCCTAATCTCTCAAATGCAGCAACAGTGGTTGCAATAAAGACAAGTGCTACCTTCCTGCACCTCCTCACGCTATTCACTGGTCCACTACCCCCCACTCTAGGTGACCCTCCCACTCATCCCTTTCTCTCTCTCTCTCTCTCTCTCTCTCTCTCTCTCTCTCTCTCTCTCTCTCTCTCATACTATCCCTTACCCCTCTCCCTCACTCTCTCAAACACTCTTCCCGCCGCTCTTGTGTGGTTCACTTCAGGTCTTTGAGCACAGCTTCTTTCCTGTGCCTTTTAAGGTTTCCCTCCCTCAAACTCACCCTCTCCTCCTCTTCTTGTGGTGTCTGCTGCCTACACAGTGCTCCCTCTTTATGCGTCTGTGGCCTTCTCTCCTCTTCTTTCTCAGTTTCTCACACAGTGCTTGCAGCCATGTGTGTAACAGTGCTTGCAGCCATGTTGTAGTAGCATAACCCTCTTTTCTCAAACTATTAAAATAGGTGGGATGGAAAATCACTGGGGTTTAGATTTTGTCATATAATTAGAAACTCGTAATTTATTTTACCTGCCCCCATTGTTGGAAAGAATGAGAGGAGTCCCCGGCAGAAGGAGCTTAAAAAGCTGGCCGTGGTTCTGCTTTTTCTCGCGCTCTTACCACCCTGTGGCTTAGAGGAGAGCATACTATGGGCAACCCAAGCCCGCCTTTCGTCAGTGGGCTGAACACAAGGTCGAGAAAGATCTGCTGGACCCCGGGACCCCCTGCTGGACTAATCGCGTCAAGCTCAAGGTTCCTAGGACATGGCACCTGGGTGTGGCCCAGTCCAGGTGCTCAGACGTGCCCGTCTTTGCTGCACTTCCAAGAAATTCCCTTGACATCTCGTGTGCAGCTCAGGGCGAATGTCAAGATAGTCACGTGCACATTCACAGGGCAACAACTGGGGGATAGCACCCAGAAAGAGACTTCTAGGCTGTGATAATTAGCATTCCCTTGCGACTTACATTAGAGAATGGGGCACCTACCTTCCTTTGGAAATGTAGAACGGTTAATAAATATTAACACTTTTCCAAAAAAGTATGTGACCTTTTACCAATGGGGGAAAAATAAGCCCTTCTGATAACAGATTGCACTACACAAAGTTGTCTGCAATCATGTGGAACATCTGGTCATGCTGGACCACACCTCAGTCAACAGCTCCCTCAAACTCTAATGCTTACCAGAATCTAAATGATATAAAATATTGTGCTCAGCTGTTTCCATGAATGGTGAAATTGGTGAAGAACACAATAACATTTTAAAAAGATGTTGAATTGATAACTCTCAGTGGCGCTTGCTGTCCTCCCGGCACATGGGGAGGAGTTTGGACCGATGTCCACCGTCAGTTGGGCTTTTTCTGGTAGGATATTTGTTGGGTTTGAGCTTCCTTTTAAGGGGGATGGGGCTTGTTTTTTAGGTTTCCTATGCAAGGGGTTTACATCACACCAGCTCTATTCTGGCTTTTCATTGGTTCCTGTATGGGCCACTAAAGTTTCCTCCAGTTCTATTGGGTGTAGCATTGTTACCTGCATTTACCAATGCTTGTTTATTTTGTCAAAGGCAACTGCACAATAATAATCTCTAATCCTCCATTGCGGAAACTTACTTTTTCAATTTTAACCTCACTGCTTTTTTATTTGAACAGATTATTCTTTATTTTTCCAGATGCACCATGTAGAGGCTAAGTGTAAAAAAGCTGTAAAATGTAAGATTAAAGAGGGATGCTGTTTCCAACAGTGATGACTCAGTGTTGCGGGCCGACGAGCATTCATGATGGGAGTGTAAGACCATTGAAAAGGAGCTCTGCATTCCCTTCCGCCAAAGTAACGCATTGGGCGGTGACGGCTTCTTAAATCCCCAGTTGTGTCCTGGTGTCATCTCTGTTATATTGAAAAACATTTTGCAATGTTTGTTTATCCTTTTATATTGTGTTCCCAAATTTGGCATCATTGCACTTCAAAAACGAAATCCTTTTCCACTCCACTGCCTGCTCACTTGTGACCTTCCCGTCGTCCTCTCTGAGGGCAGGTGGCGTGCTTCTAAAAGCTCACTGGAGTTTTCGGGTTGTCGTGGTCACCCAAGCTGCTTTGGAACTGAGCCCAGGATATAACTGTGGCTATGAGAATCTCCCTCATAAATGCCTGTAGCCCTCAGGCCGCACTAGAACAACAAGGCAAAGCAGCCTCCTGCCCTCAGCACCCCCCTCCCCCCCAGCTTTTTGAGAGTACAGAGCACTGCTTGTTCTGTGATATGTGACTACATAGTTAGCAAGACCCCCACTGTCTTGTGTGGCGGGTTGAGGGTGGGCTGAATTTTTACCCAGGACTAATTAATAACTCCCAATTTAGCACTTGTCTGCTGCCACTTTAAAGCCATCCGTTTCATGGACAGCAGCAAACTTCAAGTGCCAGAATGGGATCATTCTCTTAGACATCTAGCCCACCCCAGCCTTGTTAGAGAGTCAACTTGCTGTTTGTGAACATTCACTTATACTCATTACTAGTATTCACTTTTTCATTGAGCCAACAAGACAATCACTGTAAATCTGTCAAGTCTTGCATTGTTTCCAAACTGCTCCTTGTTTTAACGTTTTTTAGTTTCCTGTTTCACTAAAGTATAGTTGTACAATTCCCAGCATGCAACCCATAAGGATTCTAGAGTCCCTGGTAAAATAGTTTTTGTTGTTTAAGTGCTTCCTTCACTTATAAACAAGGTATATTTTTTAAGCCAGTGTGGTGCCTGCTTACTGTCATTTTGAAGTTGCTGTAAGGCAACCGCCTAATATGTCCTTCTGGTTTGCAAAATTCTGTTGTATAGAAGCCGTGGCAGATGGATTCATAAATAACATGGGATCACTTGCATGGCCCGGAGAACAGGTTAGGCTGCAGTGTTTTCTTTAGAAAAATAACCGGAAATTACTTTTGAAGAACAGGGTAATAGTTTGTTCTCACTACAAACGTAGCAAGAGCTTTGTCTGCAGGGCATTCATGTATGGATACCATGTACACTAAACCTAACTACGATTTTTTTATCCCCAATGTATAACAATATACCAGTCAACTTTATAATCAATAATTATACTAGTGACACTTTTTCACAGTTATATCCCTATTTGGGTGGAGCTCCTACAGCTGACATTTGTGTACTAAATAGGCACCAAATTAGAGTTCTAGTATGGTTTACTCAGTTATTCCTGCTAATACATCAATCATAAAATCTGAATCATACATTGAGATAGATAACAGTAGAAGCTAAGAAAATGTGTTTTGTTAATATACTGTGTAAATATAAAAGGCAATAAGAAGTATCTAGTATAAATGCCTGCGAGAAGCACATAAGGAAATTGAGAATGCGATTTCAAATTCTCAAAATGTATTTAATTTGTTACAACATATCAATCTCATTAATAGCAAACCAATGTTTGTGTAATCATCAATATGTAATAAATATTAGAATCACATTTATCATTACTCTTTGTTTACCATCACCAAATCGATGTCTGTCTCATCATCAACATGTAATAGATGTTAAAATCATATTGATCATTATTGTTTGAGTACCATTACATGTATTCATTGGGTTACGCTAGAAACTGTATTACACATAAATCATGAAAAGAACAACAAAAGAAAACCCATCCCCAACACAAGTTTCTTGATATGCTTTGATTTTTCAACTCAACTTGTCAGGAAAAAAACACTGTCAAAATATAAAGTGGTCAGTCGTCAATCCACATAAGTGTTTAAAAGATTTCTAAGCAATAGATTTTCTAAACTGTTGTTAGTAATTATTGAATTCCTGCGTCCAAATCCGATACACGCTTTATTTTCATGGGAATCTATATGTTCTACATCCCCACATATGGGTATTCATACATCTCAACTAACAGATATTCCTTCATCTACAGAAGACACATCCAATTTCTGCCAAATTTCTAATTAAATGGTTTACAAATATATTGAAGCTTTAATTGGAATGTGTTTAGTCTAGTACAACTATCGTTGTTTTAGATCAGTGCAAGCTTCCGTCAGAAAAGGTGTACCAGGATGCTGATTTTAAACGCCTCATTCTCTTGGAATCATTTTCATAAATAAACGATGGTCATTGCCATGTTTGAAGCTGCAGAGCAAGTGTTACTATAAGCATACACAGTTGTGCACTCTGTGCATGACTTGGTAGTGGTCAGTGGCAGATTAGAGTAATAACTGCATGGATTCCAGTTTCTTCAGCTATCTTGAACTGGAACGCAGTTACATATTTGTCCCAGAGAATCTTCTCTAACCTGTCTCAGTGCTGTGTGCTATTACCGGGACACAGACAGCAGTGCCCACTCATAATCTTGTACTATATTATGGATAGCTGTAGAGGGCTTGTTTCCCTTTTCATCTCAGCAAGCTGCATGACACTTCACCTCCTTTCATTTCTCGGAGATGCCCGGGCTGGATTAAGTTGGAGTTAAACACACCACTGCTGGAGCATCCAACGTAGCCTCTACAAAAACATCAGTCCATCAAAGGCAGAAAAGTATTCCTCTGCAGCATAACTTCACAAGTTGGAAAGTGATGATAAATGAATTTCTGGCAGGGATATACATTTTACTTTCGCCATAATACTCCCTAAATACAAGTGTCAGTTGAGTGAATAAAAGAAATCTTAACTATACTTTCTATTCTTGGCACCTAAAAATGTGTACCTCTGATTGCAATAGAGTGACCTGACAATGCTTCTGTCATTAGTCTGTGGACATCAAGTGCAAATGATTACACTGGATTTGCAAGGCCATGCCCCTCTTCTATCGGAACGAGATAGTCTACTTATCTCCCAGTGTAAAATCACTCAGAGAGGACCTCTGTGGCTCCCTATGCAGGCATCACTCCTCCGAGGGAGGAGCAAGAGTTTACATACACGGTCTTTAGATCGTGAAAATCATTAGTCTTAACCTTGAAATTAAGACTTGGAGTTTGAACCTGCAAAGCTGTGTTTGTTTCTTTGATTGTTTGATATTTATCCCTGGTAATAGAAAAGTGAAAAGTGTGAATGTGTTTTAGGAGAGTCTTGTTCACATTAAAAGGCAGTATTACCCATAGTAGTGATAATGCATTTTTGTGGATCCATCCTTCTGCTCCGCATCTCCAAAAGATAGTGGCAGATTACACACAGCCTAGATGGGAGCTACGGAGATAGAGCAATGTTTGCATAAGAAATTATATGAATAGCAAGGACCTAAATCATTGTACTTGGTTAGAGAGAGATTGTTTTTAAAGGACAGACATTCATACAACACAGCCTACAGCTTTTCCCTAAGAGAGGTGCACTCTGCGCAACCATTATGTACTGGTTCCGGGCTACAGCTCCATCCAGATTGCATAGGGCACAGCCTACATCTTTGCACTCTGTGTTGTGCATTTACTGCAGTCATTATGAACTGGGCATGAACTGTGGCCTTGTCTACACTGCATAGCACACGCATCATTATATCAAAACTTGGTATTTAATACAGTGTGTAATACAGAAAGAAGACGTTGTTTGATGATAAAACTATATTGAGGGGAGCACCGGACTATCAGTAAGTCGGGCGTGCCTGGGACTCATCATTGTAGAGCAGGGGGCAAAATTTACATCCAGAACATTGCGGCCTCGGCGGACACGTAACAGTGTGGAGGCGGGAGAATGGCCTCTTTGATCCTGCGCCCCCATCAACACTGTGAGAACAACACAGGGCATCTGTGGTCACTTGGGGCTGCTTGGTTTGATTTTTCCTGACTCTGTCTTCCCTCCACCCCCTTCCCCCCCCTGGCCATTCTCTCCCAAGAGGATCCCCAACTGCGGTGAGTGAGAGGTTCTGTTTGCCATCAGCGGGGGCTGCCACTCTGCGGTCTCATATACACACGGCTCGCTGGACAGTGTAGTCCTGGGGAGAAACACCTCCGTTAAGCCCGGTCTGTGACTGGCATAAACTTAACTGGCCGCCATTTTGAGGAGCGTATTTGCCATTTGCCATTGCCAAAACGACCAGTCTGTGGCAGTTATTGAGCGTCTCCTAAAGAAAGTGACACGCAGCGCCCTCACAGATTTGGGGCTCAGCAGGAGGGCAAATGGCCCCTGGAAGCGGCGGCAGAGGCAGAGGCAGAGCAGTGGGCTGACCACAGCATGTGGGACTTGGTGTCCCGACAGACAGCAGCGCGCACAGCCCCGCCCACACCCTACCGGATATCATCAGCTGGCCACTTCTGCCCCGCGGAACGCGCGTGGGCGGCGCCGGGCGAAGCCCGGGCCAAGGGCGGGCCCGTTGTAGTCCGTTGGAGCCCGGGGGAGACCGGACTGGGCCATTCCTCTATCGTCTGCGGCTTCATTACTGTACAACATCAGCCATAGTAAGTACTGCTGCGGGGGTCCTGCATATCACTAACATGGCTGCCCGGGGAACAAGGAGTAACACAATGGCCAACATAGGGTTGATTACTGGTACTCTAGACAATTTCATCATCAGAGCAAATTCAGTGATCGACCAGGGTATTTCCCTCATGGAGCGTAGAGTGTCCCAGGACCTTGCTATGGCCAAACGTTCATCTATGGGCCACCTTGCAAATGCTCGGACGCCTGTGCACTATAACCATGCCAATACCACCTGCGTTCCAGTCCTGGTACACGCTCCTCAGGAGGATGGCCACATCTCTTCAACTACATGCTCCCCAACTCCAGAGGCAACAGTGTTCCAAGAGGCCGAATCCCCGCCTACCTCGCCCTAGAAATCATCGGATTACCCACCTAGGGGTACTAAAAGAGGGGCAAAACATAGGACGAAGCGGGCTGCCACCAAAGTGACTTGTCACAGGAAGACTAGAATAGTGAAGGGCCGGTCTGGCAGTGCTACATACTCACAAATCAAGGGAGGTCCTACTTTGAATGACTCAATTGGCCCGGACACTGACACATCTTTGTCACCTCCAGATACACAAGGACCCTTGATTCTGGAGCAGGCCCAGTGCACGGGGGAGGCCAAGGGGGAGGACGATCTCATCCTAGAGAGACTGGGGTCCCTACTAAAGATAGCGCTTGAACCAGTAGATGAGAGACTTGCTCGCATGCAATCTCAGCTCTAGGTCCATAGGTCGCACGATACTCCACCATTCCAGCGGAACTTTTGAAAAGCGCACCCGCTTTGAGAAAACTGCATTTACCATGATACTCCTGGGGTATACCCGCTGGAATGGTGGAGTAGCGTGCGACCTATGGACCTTTTACTTAAATACGGCTCCCTCGAGCCTTTGAGCTGACGAGCTCAGGTAACGCCCTACGCGCCCGGAGAGGTACCAGACCTGAGAACACTTTGGCAGCCTGCACAGCAACCCCTGAAAATCTTCCTACACTCTGCTGATGAAGGACAATAATCCTGAAACACCGGTGTCCAGAGTTGGCCTGCAACTTTGCATTACACTTCGGAACTTTTGAAAAGCGCACCCGCTTTGAGAAAACTGCATTTAGCATGATGCTCCTGGGGTATACCCACTGGAATGGTGGAGTAGCGTGCGACCTATGGACCTTTTACTTAAATACGGCTCCCTCGAGCCTTTGAGCTGACGAGCTCAGGTAACGCCCTACGCGCCCGGAGAGGTACCAGACCTGAGAACACTTTGGCAGCCTGCACAGCAACCCCTGAAAATCTTCCTACACTCTGCTGATGAAGGACAATAATCCTGAAACACCGGTGTCCAGAGTTGGCCTGCAACTTTGCATTACACTTCGGAACTTTTGAAAAGTGCACCCGCTTTGAGAAAACTGCATTTACCATGATGCTCCTGGGGTATACCCGCTGGAATGGTGGAGTAGCGTGCGACCTATGGACCTTTTACTTAAATACGGCTCCCTCGAGCCTTTGAGCTGACGAGCTCAGGTAACGCCCTACGCGCCCGGAGAGGTACCAGACCTGAGAACACTTTGGCAGCCTGCACAGCAACCCCTGAAAATCTTCCTACACTCTGCTGATGAAGGACAATAATCCTGAAACACCGGTGTCCAGAGTTGGCCTGCAACTTTGCATTACACTTCGGAACTTTTGAAAAGCGCACCCGCTTTGAGAAAACTGCATTTACCATGATGCTCCTGGGGTATACCCGCTGGAATGGTGGAGTAGCGTGCGACCTATGGACCTTTTACTTAAATACGGCTCCCTCGAGCCTTTGAGCTGACGAGCTCAGGTAACGCCCTACGCGCCCGGAGAGGTACCAGACCTGAGAACACTTTGGCAGCCTGCACAGCAACCCCTGAAAATCTTCCTACACTCTGCTGATGAAGGACAATAATCCTGAAACACCGGTGTCCAGAGTTGGCCTGCAACTTTGCATTACACTTCGGAACTTTTTAAAAGCGCACCCGCTTTGACAAAACTGCATTTACCATGATGCTCCTGGGGTATACCCGCTGGAATGGTGGATAGCGTGCGACCTATGGACCTTTTACTTAAATACGGCTCCCTCGAGCCTTTGAGCTGACGAGCTCAGGTAACGCCCTACGCGCCCGGAGAGGTACCAGACCTGAGAACACTTTGGCAGCCTGCACAGCAACCCCTAAAAATCTTCCTACACTCTGCTGATGAAGGACAATAATCCTGAAACACCGGTGTCCAGAGTTGGCCTGCAACTTTGCATTACACTTCGGAACTTTTGGAAAGCGCACCCGCTTTGAGAAAACTGCATTTACCATGATGCTCCTGGGGTATACCCGCTGGAATGGTGGAGTAGCGTGCGACCTATTGACCTTTTACTCAAATACGGCTCCCTCGAGCCTTTGAGCTGACGAGCTCAGGTAACGCCCTACGCGCCCGGAGAGGTACCAGACCTAAGAACACTTTGGCAGCCTGCACAGCAACCCCTGCAAATCTTCCTACACTCTGCTGATGAAGGACAATAATCCTGAAACACCGGTGTCCAGAGTTGGCCTGCAACTTTGCATTACACTTCGGAACTTTTGAAAAGCGCACCCGCTTTGAGAAAACTGCATTTACCATGATGCTCCTGGGGTATACCCGCTGGAATGGTGGAGTAGCGTGCGACCTATGGACCTTTTACTTAAATACGGCTCCCTCGAGCCTTTGAGCTGACGAGTTCAGGTAACGCCCTACGCGCCCGGGGAGGTACCAGACCTGAGAACACTTTGGCAGCCTGCACAGCAACCCCTGAAAATCTTCCTACACTCTGCTGATGAAGGACAATAATCCTGAAACACCGGTGTCCAGAGTTGGCCTGCAACTTTGCATTACACTTCGGAACTTTTGAAATGCGCACCCGCTTTGAGAAAACTGCATTTACCATGATGCTCCTGGGGTATACCCGCTGGAATGGTGGAGTAGCGTGCGACCTATGGACCTTTTACTTAAATACGGCTCCCTCGAGCCTTTGAGCTGACGAGCTCAGGTAACGCCCTACGTGCCCGGAGAGGTACCAGACCTGAGAACACTTTGGCAGCCTGCACAGCAACCCCTGAAAATCTTCCTACACTCTGCTGATGAAGGACAATAATCCTGAAACACCGGTGTCCAGAGTTGGCCTGCAACTTTGCATTACACTTCGGAACTTTTGAAAAGCGCACCCGCTTTGAGAAAACTGCATTTACCATGATGCTCCTGGGGTATACCCTCTGGAATGGTGGAGTAGCGTGCGACCTATGGACCTTTTACTTAAATACGGCTCCCTCGAGCCTTTGAGCTGACGAGCTCAGGTAACGCCCTACGCGCCCGGAGAGGTACCAGACCTGAGAACACTTTGGCAGCCTGCACAGCAACCCCTAAAAATCTTCCTACACTCTGCTGATGAAGGACAATAATCCTGAAACACCGGTGTCCAGAGTTGGCCTGCAACTTTGCGTTACACTTCGGAACTTTTGAAAAGCGCACCCACTTTGAGAAAACTGCATTTACCATGATGCTCCTGGGGTATACCCGCTGGAATGGTGGAGTAGCGTGCGACCTATGGACCTTTTACTTAAATACGGCTCCCTCGAGCCTTTGAGCTGACGAGCTCAGGTAACGCCCTACGCGCCCGGAGAGGTACCAGACCTGAGAACACTTTGGCAGCCTGCAGAGCAACCCCTGAAAATCTTCCTACACTCTGCTGATGAAGGACAATAATCCTGAAACACCGGTGTCCAGAGTTGGCCTGCAACTTTGCATTACACTTCGGAACTTTTGAAAAGCGCACCCGCTTTGAGAAAACTGCATTTACCATGATGCTCCTGGGGTATACCCGCTGGAATGGTGGAGTAGCGTGCGACCTATGGACCTTTTACTTAAATACGGCTGCCTCGAGCCTTTGAGCTGACGAGCTCAGGTAACGCCCTACGCGCCCGTAGAGGTACCAGACCTGAGAAGACTTTGGCAGCCTGCACAGCAACCCCTGAAAATCTTCCTACACTCTGCTGATGAAGGACAATAATCCTGAAACACCGGTGTCCAGAGTTGGCCTGCAACTTTGCATTACACTTCGGAACTTTTGAAAAGCGCACCCGCTTTGAGAAAACTGCATTTACCATGATGCTCCTGGGGTATACCCGCTGGAACGGTGGAGTAGCGTGCGACCTATGGACCTTTTACTTAAATACGGCTCCCTCGAGCCTTTGAGCTGAGGAGCTCAGGTAACGCCCTACGCGCCCGGAGAGGTACCAGACATGAGAACACTTTGGCAGCCTGCACAGCAACCCCTGAAAATCTTCCTACACTCTGCTGATGAAGGACAATAATCCTGAAACACCGGTGTCCAGAGTTGGCCTGCAACTTTGCATTACACTTCGGAACTTTTGAAAAGCGCACCCGCTTTGAGAAAACTGCATTTACCATGATGCTCCTGGGGTATACCCGCTGGAATGGTGGAGTAGCGTGCGACCTATGGACCTTTTGCAATCTCAGCCCTCCCAGTTACAACAGGCGATGGTGGGGAATGGGGCAAAAAGAAAGAAAAAAATGCAGCCGGTAGATACAGTCCAAACCAGTTCTGTGTCCATTGGGGCCCCCAATCTTGTTCCTTCTTCCACTGCCGGGCTTCCTAGCTCTGCTGCCAACTCGACAGCTGTGGTTGCAGGAGTCGGTGCTGGGATTGGACCGGCAGCCAAACCAAGTGTGCCCACTTCAGACCCCGCTGCAAAAGCACCAGAGAGGAGTCAGTCTCTAGCTAATTCAACATCTAAGGTTGTAGCAAGAATTGATTTACCGCCTGAAACCAGTCCGTATGTGGTGGTATTGACAGGTATTCCTGAAATTAGCAACCATGGCCAGGAATCACACACGTCTCTAAAAAACAAAGTGACCCAATGGCTCAATCACAATAGGCCCCTACCACACAATGTCAAAAGTGAAGTAATGATGGTACGCAGGATAGCTTGGGTGGGACGCAGCAGAAAAGCCATCTCAGGCGACTGTGTTCTGGTTAACTTTAGGGACCCACGCACAGTAGAACACGTTTGCAATTGGGCTCATGACAATGCAGACTCAAGGATTAAACCCTATCCTCTGTCCTTCTTTTACCCCCAACCCGCAATGCAAGATTGCACACCGGTTTGGTCACTGGTGATGCAAAGGCAGGGCCAAAAGGTGATCAGGGGCGGCCACAGAGACCTAATTACCTATAATTACCCAGCGACCCACAATAAGTTTAGTTCCCTTGAAATGGTGGACTGACTTCATGCGGACAGGGAGCTGAGGGTGGGTAATTCTCAGACTATGGGTCCTAAAAAGTCTACTGAAAGTGCAGAGGAGACAGAGGGTTGTCCAGGTAGAGTGTTCCCAATTATCCAGACCCGGGCACCGAATATGGTAGAAAGGCCTGTGATACGAGAAAGTGTGGTGCCACAGCTCCAAGCTCCAACTGATTGTGGAGAACAACTGTAGGCGAGCCACTAGGAAGCGCTGCAGTTACCAAAGTAGCCACGACACTGACATCAATTAAAATATTATCCTGGAACGTGGCAGGTGTTACAAGTAAGCTACGTTGTACAGAGTGGGGCTCCCTGGTAGACCAGATGGATTTATGTCTGTTCCAGGAAACTTGGGCCAGGGAGGAACACTCTAGAGTGGGATTTGCCACCTTTTATGTACCTGCAAAGTAGGGAGGGAAAGGAAGACCATCTGGGGGGCTGGCTATATGGGTTGCTCTTCACCTGGGTTGTGTGGTGGAAAACATGCCCACTGATTCAGATGATGTGCAGTGTCTAGTGCTAAAATGGCTCAACGGGTATGGTGTGGCGGTTGTGAATGTTTACTCGAGGCCAGTACGGCGGGGCCTTGAGACTTCCACAATCGATGATCTATCCCAATTCCTGAGCACATTGCCAGGGGATTTTAGGCTTTTGGTGGCAGGGGATGTGAACTGCCAATTTGAGCCATTTTTTGGAAGTAGCGAAGGTGCCCTTCTGGGAGAGGATGACTACTGGGCGATTCCCCAATGCCAGTCCCCACGCCCCAAGGTGTGGTCCATCCCCTTTGGCTACTCAGATTACAGCCCTGGTATTAAACAACTCCCTTAGGGCTTGTAATGGACGCTCAGCGTCCGACAGCCCGTCAGTGTGTACCTACAACAAAAAAGGGCAAGAGTCCCGAATCGACTACATCATGGTGGAAACCCGGATGTGGTCGAAGGTCATTGATTTCAGGGTAGTCGAGAGAGCTGACAGTGACCACAACGCATTACGCCTGGAGTTGGTACATCCAGGGCAACAAGAAGTAGACCCAGTTAACGCAGGAGAAGATGATGAGGGTACTGGTTTGACCCTATCCAGTAACAGGCACAGGGTAAAGTGGGGTAGAATAGTAGGTTCGGAAGAGAACTTAGCTAAAGTTTATAATATAGTTCTACCACGACTCCTGGAGGTCGAAACTCTAATCTCCCAAGATTCTCACAGGGACATCAATGAAGAACTTAGCTTAATCCACTGAGAATTGGCCAATAACCTGGCTGAAGTTTTCTACCCTCTGGCACCCACAAGAAGGCCTAGACAACCTGCTTCTTCCTGGTATAACTCAGTATGCAGGAAGGCAAAGTGCAATCTTGTTACAGCAATCAAGGCAGGACACAGTAAAATGGTGATCTGAGATTGTAGATTGAAGTACAAAGAGGTAATGGGGCATGCAAAAAAAGAATGGGACATGGAAAGGTGGTTGGACTTAAAGTTAGCCCTGGACACAAAAGATGCGCGCAGATTTTGGTCACTTGTTAATCATGGCTCGGGTGAACCGAAATCTGCTTTAGAACCGAATATTGCAGCATCAGCATGGGAGGCCCATTTTAAAGGTCTATATGGGGGGGGAAGCTGTGTTGTCTAGTCTGCCCGACCTGCAAGTCTCAGAAGATCAGCAGGAGCCCCTGGAGTTCACCTTGGGGGAGGTGATAAGTGCAATAGGCAAACTATCAGCGGGGAAAGGCACCGGGGCTTGATAAATTACCGGGGGATCTCTTTAGACATCAACCTGAAATCTGGGGCCCCTATCTCCTTGTGGTATTTAACACCATCTCGAGAGGTATGGCAGTTCCTAGTACTTGGCTGGGGCAGAGATAGTCCCGATATTTAAGAAGGGGTCACCTCTGCTCCCAGTCAACTACAGGCTAATTAGCTTGATATACGTGCAACAAAAAAATATTTGCGAGACTGGTCCTGGACCATTTGTTGACGTGGATGGAGGAACACGTCCACTATGGACCAAATTTTCCGACTGATCCTATTGTCCTGGAAGACGGTAAAGGTAGAGGGTGGCAGCCTCTACATGGTCTTCATGGACCTTCGGTCCGCGTTCGACCTAGTTCCTAGGGGGAAATTGTGGGCTGTCCTTCATGATCTGGGCCTCCCACACCAGATTCTAGCACTGCTCATGAGATTACATGAGGTGAACTTTGCCCAGGTCTGCTGTGGCAAGAACGGGATGCTGTCACCAAGGTTCCCCATTGGCAGGAGGGTGAGACAGGGCTGTGTCTTAGCACCGACCCTGTTCTGCCTTTATGTCAACGGGGCAATCTCACATCTGGACAGCGTCCCCGACAATGACGCACCAAGGCTGTCTGGTAGGAGGGTGCCGGCGATTATGTTCGCGGACGACACCCTCCTACTCTCCAAATCTCCCATGGGAATTCAGAGGATACTGAATGGTTTTGGGGACTTTTGCCGCAGTAGAGGCCATGAGATCAATGCCGACAAGACAAAATTCATGATTTTTAACCTGCCAGTGTCCACTCGTGCAAATCCATCACTGGGCGATGTATGCCTGGAAAGGGTTACGACTTTCCAGTACCTAAGTGTTACACTTCATGAAAATTTGTCATGGGGACCGCAAAAGGCGAAATCCCATATGAAACTCTCACAGTTGTCGGATGCCATCTCAAAGGTTTCCAACTCTTCAAGCTTTAGGCCAGTGAGTCCTGCCCTGGAGATCTATAAGACGCAAGCAAGGGCAGCTGCTCTATATGGAGGTGAGCTGTGGGGTCACTGTGCTGCCCCGGAAATCACAAAAGTTGAGTCCAAATTTGTAAGGCGATTATTATCGCTTCCCCAGAGTACCCCATTAACACCATTGAGGTTAGACTTGGGACTGACGCCCTTTGCAGACGAGTTAACAGTAAAACCTCTAAGGTTCTGGCACAGACTATGGACCGCTCCAGATCTCATAAATTACAGGGATGAACTCAAACAGATCCTGAGCTTTAACTGTGTGGGCAAAATTCCCTGGCTTGCGTTCATCAAGCGTGAACTTCTAAGTTTAAGACTACAGCCCATGTGGGAAGAGCCAGATAGGGCCTGTGGCAGGATCTCACAGAAAATGTTCACTAAAATTTACAAAGGGCAAAAGCTGGAACTTTTATCTACGGCCCCTAATGCAGGCACCCTCACTAATTCCTTCTTTGAATTCAAAAATTCTTATAATTTCGAGGATTTCATGGATGTTGTCTTTCCGATTTTAGCTCGGAAACTTTTTATCCAATGGCGACATGGCACTTTACCCCTTAAGGCCGTTACATCCAAGTGGACGGCCTCTTCTAACAAGTCTTGCCCGGGCTGCAGCTGGGACTTAGAAGATGCACTCCATGTTCTCTTCTTTTGTCCAGAATACACAAAATCAAGAAAATATTGGCTGATACCATTGTGCAGAAACCTGGGTTTTGAACATTGCTTGGATGCTTTTAGAATTTTTAAAACCAGTACACTGAGCCCTATTGTTTTTTTACTCTCTAAATTTCTGCTAGCTATGTGGTGTAGGAGGCGTAAATTAGTAGAAATTGATTGCTAGCCTTAAAGCTTAGAAACAAGTGTGCTGAATTTGATGCTATTTTTAATTAATTTTAATGTGGCATAGTTGAGTGGGTATTTTTGCCTGTACGAAAATATTGTCATGTGTATATAAATGAATTTTAAATGTTACCTACCCTCCCTTCCCCCTTTCTTCCCTTTTTCCTTTTACTGTGTACTCTTTTATGGCCAAATTGGCCGAAATAAAGAATTTTTAAATTTGAATTTGATATTTTTTTGTACCTCGACCTCTTCTTTAGACAATCCTCTGGAGAGTATTCCCAGAATGTTAATTCTTTAGTTTGATTTGTATCATGTATAGTACAGAACAATAATCCGTTGTCAGTTTAATCGCCTCCTTGAAATCTCCTCAATATTGTACATGTAGGTTTTCCATACTGATAGGTCCAAGATCTGACAGTATAGGTCAGATACAAATCACGCTACAGAATTAACATTCTGGGAAGAATCTCCAGCGATTTTTGATGATTGCCTCATAACATTAAGACGTTGTTTGCCAATGCTAGGATTGCTTTTGGGGAGAATAGGGAGTTTCTTTCCACTCGTTGAGAGCACCGTGGGTAAGAACCTTTGCATTAAAGTATCTTTTGTGACTGTCAAGTGAGGGCCGCACACCTGTCTAACATCCACCTCAGTAGGATGCATTGCATAGGACACACCTACAGCTTTACCCTATCCATTATGTGTTCACTATTTTTTGGTTGAGCCTACCAGACAGCTCTGTGTGTAGGCAAAAATACCTATTGTCATCTTACAGTGGGCTTAGAGCCTGCCCAGTGCTTACCATTGGTTGGCTTTATTATTACGCTCATTTGCTTGCTTCTTTTCTGTTCATTTCTGCAGACTGTACTTCCTGTTCATGATTTGTTTTCAGCTGGTGAATGACAGAAAGAGAGGGCCTAATGTGTCTAAAAAAACTCTAAAAAAGGGTTTTTAGTCCACCAATGACTTACCATTCGTTGGCATTATTATCACTCTTCTTTGGTGCCTTCTGATTCAGGAGAGCGTTCAAGGCATCAATTACGGTGTCACTTCCTTGCCTTTCTACGGGAAATGGACCAAGTACCGGTTGATTTATTTTAATTAGTGACAATCTGCTGCTCAAGCTGTGCTTGAGGTACTAGTTATTTTTTTTGCAGTTTTATATAGCGTGAGCCTGACCTGAAGGTATTGGAGCACTTTACACAAGCACCAGTTACATTACACAAGTTTGTATTATTTTATTTATGCACTGGAAAATTAAAGGATTTTTTAACAGCATGGACTTTTATAAAAACTTTAATACCATCTCCAATGGAAACTATTTTGGAATAATAGCTTATTTCTGTGTGTTGAATACTTTGTATGGTCTAGCCGACCTGCAGGATAGTTACCTCCCGGAATATATGGCCAGCACATGCTTTTGCTCGTGAAAAGGGTTGTGTGTCATCTTCCAAGCTTTGGTGTTTCCTTTTATCTTTTTAAAAGTTTGAATATCCCAACTACTGAGCCTCTTTAAAATAGAACTATGTTCATACTGTTTGCCTTGTCCAATAACACACAGTACTATAGTGAAGAGATTGGACTTTGTGTATTCACTTTAAACCAGTGCGACAATTACTATGACAAACTGGCCATTTAAAACAAAGCAATCCACATTGCCTGTTTTGGACCCACATTTGGAGTTATCCAGCTCCCTGTCTCACCATTTTATTCTTTTCTTAATTGCCAGTGAGTCCAGAGTGTCTGAAATATGATAATCTCTAAATAATCTAATGTCTACAGCCTACCCTGCTCTCTCAAAAGCAGCAACAGTGGGTGCAATAAAGATGAGTGCTACCTTCCTGTGCCGGTTCTCCGTGCTGTTCGGGATCCGGATGATGCTCTACGGGTCCACCTCCAGACCTCCCCAAGCCCTGCTACTAAACCTCCAGAGCTTAGAGGTGATCAGGCGTGGGAAAAAAGGGGTAGGGAAGGTGCTGCCTGGGATTAGGAAACCTGAAAGACAAAGGACAACCCATTACTAAAGGTCTATACCATCTCACTACACTCCATAGTCTCACTGGTGTTGTTCCACGTACCTTGCTGAATACACTGTGGGGGACTAAGGTATCTGTCTCTGAATGGCCTCTCCTAACGTGGAACAATCTGGTGAATGCCCATAAAACACAAGCACAGATTATACACCGATTCCACCGCTCAATTCCACACCAGACACCTAGATTCCCTTTCCTCATACATACCCAGGGTCATGCACCATGCAGACATGAAAGAACGGACCAAACTCCCCCAGGAGCCAGTAGACACAGTTCAAGGTATAGTTCTCCAAAACAACCTCCTTCTGTTCACTCCACAGAAACAGAGATCGTAATCCACAGTAGTTCAGCACAAGAACAAAAATGATAAGGGGTCAAAACTCAAAAACAACTAGGGCACAGGATGAGGTAATCCCATTACCGTACAGAGTACAAACGGAGTCTACAGTACCTCTGGGCTCCGAATACTGTGCTTTGATCCGGGTAATGCCTTATTGCCCCGCCCCCGCTGTTCTGCAGACATGGAAATCTGCCCGCTGCCACGATGCTCAATCCAATAGGAATGGCGGTCCACGAGGTAACAACTGCCCTGTTCTGAAACGAGATCCAGTGGCCACTGACTCTCGGATCACACACAGCACACGAGGAAACGATTCCTCCACGGTGACAACAGTCTTCTGGTTCGCAGCCGCGAACAACGAAAAAGGTCTCTCTCCTCCAGTGACGCTGCACGGACGAGACCGCACAGCCGCTGCACTCTGGGTGTCTGAAAACTGGTGTCCGTGTCTTCAGCAGAGACGTCTGCGAAGCACCACAGATCACCAGAGAAGAAGCGGACAGACGCTCCGCTAGGTACCGAAGGCAACATTCAATACAACCCGACTTCCGGGTTGACGATGACTATATAGGTCCCGCCTACTAGAAGCAGGGTATTCTGGGGCAGGTAGTCCAAGATAAATTAGGCAGGCGCGATACCGCTTCAGATCCTGACACTTCCTGCTCCTCCTCAAGCTATGCACTGGTCCAACTTTACCCCCACTCTAGATGCCCCTCCCTCTCATCCCTCTCTCTCTTTCGTACCTACCCTTACCCCTCTCCCTCACTCTCTCACAAACTCTTTCCGCCTCTCTCATGGGGTTCACTTCAGGTCTTTGAGCACAGTTTCGTACCTTGCCTTTGAAGGTTTCCCTCCCTGAAACCCACTCTCTCCTCCTCTTCTTGCGGTGTCTGCTGCATCCACAGTGCTCCATCTTTATGCATCTGTAGCCTGCTCTCCCCCTCTTTCTCTCATTCTCACACAGTGTTTCTGCTCCTCTTTCTGGATTTCATTCCCCATTTCATGCACAATCTACCTATCCGTCTCCATCTTCCCTTCTATCTCTTCTGTGCAGCTCACACCCCATCTATTCCCGATTCCACAAAATTCCTCTGTGCAAATACACTACACACCACACAATTCCACAACTAACAAATTCTAATCCAACACACATAATTTGACTCCATACTACATACATCCACTCCAAACAAAAACACTTGGGTAATATACCTTGTCATTTGCTTAACTTTCACAAATGCAAGATCTATGGCATGGTAAATGCGTGTGTGCTTTTGTTTGTGGTTCTTCTTGTTTCTAGGTCAAGCATTCAAGACCTCTTGTATATACTTTAGTATAGACGTATATATGTATGTACTTTGTGGGCTCTGGAGATCAGCCCTAGGACTTATCTGCTTCCGCTTGAGGACTTTTATTTTTTGTTCAACTACCTCTATTTAACTGTTTTGATAGAAAACAACCAGTAGAGGTCAGTAAAAAAACAGAATTGCTTTCTGCTTGCTCAGCTGCCACTATTTAACTGTCTTGACAGAAAACGACCAGTAGAGGTCAGTAAAATACCAGAATTGCTTTCTGCTTAGGGACTTTCTTTTGTTTTTCTGGCAACTGCCTCTATTTAACTTTCTTGATAGAATACGACCAGCAGAGGTCAGTAAATTACCAGAATCACTTTAGCGTTCTCTAGATTCCAGTCCATAGATATTGTCTTCCACAAGCAACCGTAGAACATATTTTTTTCAAATCTTGTATATACAGTGATACGACCACCGATTGCCCTGATTTCATATTAAAACACAGAGCTTTGGACTGTACCATTTCACGCTGAAAGGAAATATTTCTCTCCATATTAAAGAACAGTAGATGTTTCAGCACCCAGGCTAATGTGCTGCATAGCTAAATACAAATATGGTGCCAAAGGCGAGACCGATTGCATTGCAAATATTTGTTTAATGTTTTGTTCAAACCAGTGAACTGTGGAAAATAAAACAATAAAGATCTGGAAACTGTAGCCAATCCTCTAAACAAAGCGATAAATGCAGCATTGCCTGCAGCCACATGTGTGACGGGCTTGCCGTCATGTGTGTGAGAATACTTGCAGTGATGTGTGTAACAGTGCCTGCAATGCGTGTCACAATGCTTGCAGCCATGCGTGGAACAGTGCTTGTAGTGATGCGTGTAAGGGTGCTTGCAGCCAGGTGTATATCAGTGCTTGCAGCCATATGTGTGACATTGCTTGCAGTCATGCGTGTAACAGTGCTTGCAGCCATGCATGTGACAATGCTTACCGTTATGCATTTAGGCATGTGTGTAACATTTCTTGCAGTCATGCATATAAAAATGCTTGCACTCAAGCGTTTGACAATGCTTGCAGTCATGCATGTACCAGTGTTGCAGCAATGCGTGTAACAGTGCTTGCAGCCATGTAAACAGTGATTGCAGCCATGCATGTAACATTGTTTGGAGTCATGTGTGTGACAGTGCTTGCAGCTGTGTGTGACAATGCGTGCAGTCAGGGCTCGAGTCAGGCGTACACGCGGGTGGACCGCGTCCCCCCACTCTATTCACAGGGTGGACGCCGTCCCCCCTGCCAAGAAGCTGGGCCCCACAGAAATAAGCTGAACGTGTCCCGGTGTAATTTTCAGACACCGGGACACGTTCAGCACGTGACGTCATAAGGTCATTTACATAATGTCAGTCCCCCCACTTCTTTTTATAGGACTTGTGCCCTGCTTGCAGTCATGCGTCTAACAGTCCTTGCAGCCATGCGTGTAACAGTGCTTGCAGACATGCAAACAGTGCTTTCAGGCATGGGTGTAGCAGGGCTTGCAGCATGAAATTGACAGTGTTTGCAGTCACGTGTGTAGCAGTGCTTGCAGCCACGTGTGTAACAGTGCTTGCAGTCGTGTATGTAACAGTGCTTCCAGCCATGTGTGTAACATTGCTTGCAGCCATGTGGTAGCAGCATGGCCCTCCATTCTCAAACTACTAAAAAACTCCTGATTTATTTCACCCGCCCCCACTGTTGGGAAGGATAAGGGGAGTCCCTGCCAGATGGTGCCTTTTACCCAGCGGCTTAGAAGGTTGCCTAGTTTGGGACGTGCCGCACCCTGCCTTTCCTCACTGAGGTGAACCTTCTGGTTGAGACAGAGCTGCTGGACTCGGGCGCCCCCTGCTGGGCCCGTCTCCTCTCCGTTTCCAAGACATTCACTTGATGCCTCGTGTGCAGCAGCAGGGCGGATGTCAAGACAGTGTACATTGACTGGCAACATCTGGAAGACCCCACCCAGAGAGGGAGACTTATAGGTTTTGGTCATTAGCGTTCCTTGCGACTAACATGAGAGCCCGGGGTATCTACTCTCCTTTGGAAATATAGAACTGTTAATTAATATTAATACTTTTGCCAAAAAAAGTGTGTGACCTGTTACCTGTGGGGGACAAATAAGCCCTTCTGATAGCAGATTGCACCACACAGAGTCGTCTGCAATCATGTGAAACATCTGGTCATGCTGGCCCACACCTCAGTCAGAAGCTCCCTCAAAGTCTGATGCTTTCCAGAACCTAAACGATATAAAATATCACGCTCGGTTGTTTCCTCAAATGTTGAAGTTGGTAAACAGCACGTTCCTCTCTCTCCTGGGTTTTCATTGGTTCCTGGGCGGACCACTTACTTTTCCTCCAGTTCTATTTGGTGTGCCATACTTTCCTGCATTGCCAATGCTTGTTTATTTTGTCAAAGGCAATTGCAGTATAATCTCTCCTACACCATGGCGGCAATGTTCTTATTCAATTTTAACACCTCTGTTTTTTTTATGTAACTGATTATTTTCAATTTTTCCGGAAGCACCATATAGCGTGGTGCATGTAAAAATGCTGTCAAATGTAATATTAAAGAGGGATGCTGAATTTCGCGCTAGGTTATTTGCGCCAAGGGAGAAATTTGTGATCAACACATTTAGCAACAAAAAGAGGCGTAGAATTGATGACTCTCAGTAAAGTCCACAATCACCCGTAAGGGTCTCTAGGTGCCGTCGGGAAGATTAAGCGAGCTATTGCCCAGAGTCACATGGTGCTGGGCTAACCTGCCGACGGAGCCGGAGATCGAACCGTGGTCCCCAGATTCCAGCTCAGTCGCCCTGGCCGCGGCGCCACACCTCTCAGTGGCTCGTGCTGCCTCCCGCCACGGAGCGAGTGCCTTGTTGACCCAAGGGATGCTTCATAATGTCTGCTTTGATGGTCAAAGTGACAGGCGGGTCGTCAGGGCTGCTTTCCTCACTTGGGGGCATCCCGTGTCTGAACTGTCCTCTTTAACACCACATTTTGCTTTTACTGTTACTTGCGCACCCGCGCAGGCATCCTTCAGCTGCTCTCCCCATCCTCTACCTAGGTGGCCAGAGAGGGATGTATGCTGGGCAGGGGGCCCTCTTTATTGCCAAGGGGGGGGGGGGGGACTTGATAAACTGTGGCGTTGCAGGAATGGGCTTTGTACTAGGAAGTAATCCACATATTTGGGCTGCAATATAGGGAGAAGGGTGGGATGCTTCGGAAATAGATGCACTACCGACATTGCCTGTCCCGCGAGTCTCAAAATGTTAAGATGCGGAGCATGCGACGTTAAACTTTCTTTTCATGACTGTGATGCAGCTGTCCCTCCTTCTTGCACTGTGCTGAGGAGCCCGCCTCCCTCCCAGTGAAGACAGAATTTGGAACAAGCCCCACCTCTGCCCAGCCGCTGCACCCTGGACCAGTGGCGGCTGGTGACATTTGAAAGAGGTGGGGCGTAAAATGGTAATCATACTGCACCGTAGCGAGCGAGCGAGCGAGCGCAGCGAGCGAGCCCGAACCCCCCAAGGAGGGTTCGGGGGGATTTCCCCCCGAGAAAATTTTGAAAAAATAGTGGAAAAATTGTGCATTTTCAAGCAAATTTGAGGACGCAGGAAGGTTAATAAAGGTTATCTATGGGTCCAGCAGGCAGGTCTGCGTGGGTCTTGCTTTTGTGACTGGTGGCCTGCTTCTATACTCCTCCTTACTCCCTGCAGTGGCCTGATGGGAGCATGTAGGCTTTACTGCTTGTTGCAGATCGGTGATCACATGGACTAACAGTTAAGGAGCAGTGGGAAACGGTGGGGGAATATGAATTTTGTGGCACAGAAGACAATTGTGGTCAATGAAAAATGAAGTGGAACAGAAGTAGGAAACCTAGTGAAGCGGAGGGCAGGAAATATGAGAAAAGAGACAAGAGCAAGACAGAGAGAGCATTGGAGACGGAGCACAGCACACACCAGAGACAGACACATACTCTATGGCAAGTACACACACCAGAGATGCAGCACACACCTGGGACACACACTGCCAAGCACACACACAGGCACAGCACGCAGCAGGGACAGACACACGCTCTCTGCCAAGTACACACCGGGGACAGACAGACACTGACACACATACACACTGCAAAGCACACACATCAGAGGAGTAGCACACACCAGGGACAGTCACACACTCTCTGCCAAGTACACACATCAGACATGCAGCACACACACACACTGCCAAGCATACACACAGGTGCAGCACACACCAGGGACAGACACACACACACTCTCTGCCAAGCACACATCAGGCCCAGACACACACACCTAGTACTCTGCCAAGCACACACATCAGAGGCGTAGCAGTAACACACACCAGGGACAGACACACACTCTTCTCTCTGCCAAGTACACACATCAGAGGCGCAGCACACACCGGGAACAGATGCACACTGCCAGGTACACATACACACATTAGAGGCGCGCAGGACACCCCAGGGACAGGCACACACACTCTCTGCCAAGTGCGCCCAGGGACAGACACACACACACTCTGCATTTATACCCCTACACTGCCCCAGGACAGAGACCCGGGGCGCTGCGGCCTGGGGCAAACAAGAGGGCTCTGTCCCTGGCATAGGGGGCGATTCACCAATCACCAGATTCGGGGCACCAAGACTCTTAAGGGCCCTTGTCGGGGCAGAATACCACATTTACAGGTCACAAAGGCCGCTGCGCCCTATAAACACCCCACTTCCAGCAAAGGCTGGATGAGGCAAAGGGCAAAGGGTGCAATTAAGGGTGATGCGTCAGACGGCGGGATGCCTTGGGCATTAATTTGTACTGGCTGTTCTGCATGAACCAACTCTCCTGTAAGGCATCAGGAAAGCAGGAAATTATGCAAGCCATGAGGTTAGCAGAGTAATCAAGAGGCTGCACTTGTGTGATATTAATAATACACTGGCCTGTTGTTCATGAATGGATGGATGCACAGGGCCCCTTAACAGAACAAGCTCCTCCCCATGGGGATCTTGGTTTACCATAGGCACAAAACATCGGATGGTTTCCAAAGACTACTCCACACACAGCCTCATAATAAAGATTTAAAGTACATAAGAGAAAAGGAGCGAGAAAGTAAACACACATCAAGTAAGACTGAAGGAAAGAAACTTTATTAAGGCTACGCATGAGTGCTCCCGTACCGCAGAGTGTCGCAAGCAGCACAAAGCATTGAACCAATAAACTAACTTACCCTTCTAAAAACCTGCAGATGCAGCGCAAAACTAGACATTGTAAATTGATACTTGTATAGCGCACTACTCACCCGCAAGGGTCTCAAGGCGCTTGTACGAATACCGCTGTGGAACCCATCCTGGCTTTCCCTGTGAGGTGTCTACTCCTGGGCAGCCCCAAGGTGAAGCCAGGCATCCTTAGCGTTGTGGGGCCGTTGTGGAGATTAAGCAAGCTATTGCCCAGAGTTGCAGAGTGGGACTCCATGATTGGAATAGGCACCGAGGCGAGAATTATCAGGTCCGTGGAATTTTGAGCCCAAGACCTGCCGAGGCGGGGAATTGAACCCTGGTCCCGGCCCAGACCTCTGCATCAGGGTCTGCCGCTCTAACCATTGAGCCACACTTCTCCACATTGACACACAAGGGCCCGCACCGCTCTAGTAAATAACTGGTCTAGCAACAATAATAGGTAAAAGCATTTTTAGGGACCGGTTTGACAAAGCCTCCTTCAGCTGAGCCCATATTCCATGATTTAAACATACATTCTGGAATGTGGAGCCCTCCGCTCCGGAGAGAGAATTAGAGCAATACAACAGAATTTATTGTGCACACTACACATCCCCATATGATAGTGAATAGAAGCACAGACAACTAGGTTTGGAAAAAAATCAGCACACAATTACCAGATAATTGTCCTATTATGCAAACTGTAGCTACAGTAAACAATAACATTACAAAGAAAAATATATATTGGAATACAGAGTGGACGCACCGCCAGTGCTCAGTAGGTTCTTCTTTGGATGTGTGTCTGGAGCTTTTCCCTCACCCACAAATAAGACAAAAACATGTCAGTGAAGCCTCGGCTGCATACATTGCATGCGTTAATGCATATACTATGTATTTATGAATGGGTGGCAAAATATGTTATTCTCTCTGACAACTCATACCATTTCGTGTTATTCCAAGGTGCCGTTCACTGCTGATTGTACACTGTGAAGCCACCCCGTATTTACATCGTTAGCTCTCTGAACCGGTACTATCAGATGCAACTCTAAAATGCCTTTAGGCAAAACCAATAACCCTAAAACTTTAACGTTCCTAAATCTCACGTCTGTCTTGCTTTCAATCTGCTGTTTACATTACTTTAAAGTGATCCTGCAATGATCTCGCTGCCCTGTAATGGAGGGAAAATGCTCTCCTCTTCCCTCGGACTTTCACAAGCGCTTAGCTTTTGCAGTCTCTGTTCTAAAGAGCAAGAATTTTTATAAAATTGACCTCACAAAGTATTCCATGCATCAGCTGATACGGTATGCGATCAACACATTATGAGGCACAGGTGCCTAATTGACTTTTACTTCACATAAACATATGTTTATTTTTGCAAATCCTGCGTTCCTATTTGATCCTCTATTACCGTGTTGGTCATGCATATGAGTAATGCATCATGAGCTCTTATTGGGAAAGGCATTAACGCTACAGCACATTCCATGTGCAAGGCAAATTTATTCAACTGGTATTCTGCTGAGTCATCAACTCAATAGCATGCTTAAGAAAATACTGCTGATTCAACATTTGCAGGGGGCAATTACTCATGATCTCATTTGGAACTAAAGCTCAAATTCGATTATTTATTTATTAAGACCACGCATTTAGAATTCATAGATGTAAACGTATGGACAATAAATTAGTTGTGACAGAATGTTCATGTATTTTTTACGAAGAGAACATCTTGTACCATCAAGGCCTCCCTTAAACCTAGAACCTAAATTATTCAGCTGTGACGAATCAAAAATGCAGTGTTTGTGATAAGCAAGATACATGTGTACGGCTCTACAACTAAGATATATGCCTGCAAATACTAATATAAGATCACTTTTTAGCCATTTATGATGAAAGGATTGTCACATAAGACTGGTAAAGGGGATAGGTTTGGGTACGTAAAAATGGATACCAACATCATTTGTTCAAGTCACAAATCATCCCTAATAAAAGGGCAGGAAAGACCATAGGGTTGAGCATTTGTTTTCCTTTTATTGCACCCAATGCAAAGGTATGTTGGAAACTTCGATTTGGCAAACCTTTTCGATTTCCCAACTCCGTGTAACAAAATGAGCCTATTATAAAATGTACTAGGTTAAAAATAATGCTGTTCTTCTATGCAGACCTATTAGCACTCTCAAAAAGGTAAACCTGGAGATATACATGCTGGATAAATTTTCCACTGTGCATAGAAAGTCTGAGCAATAGGAAAGTTTGTACAGAAACCTCCTGCATATATTTTCTAGCTTGACTGCAGTTGATCATACTGAAAAATACTTAACTACTATGTGAGAATCTCTCTGTGCACAAAATATCTTCAATTGGGTGAAGACAAACCAGGAAGCACTGCAAACCAACTGAAGTGGAACAATCGATACACCTCTGCAAAATCAAAACCTTTCCATCCGATACCCCTGGAAGGCCAGGTGTTTCATTTAGAGCCGGAGTCCAGAGAGATACTCCACTCATTGAGCCTTGAAGAGCGACCCTCAGCGAGAACAAACATATTTGGGTGCTGCTTAGAAGCAATGCTGAAAGATGCTGGCCATAGCAAGTATTGACCCGAAGGTGTCAGCACTGTCTGACTGACGAGGAACGATGAGGAAGCTAAGCTAGCCTAGCGGGTGCTATCCCCAGTAATGTCCACGAGGAGACCTGGGTGCGCAAATGACAGTTCACACAAAGACATTTATGTTCATTCATTCACTCCTATGGTTTGCACATTAGCAGATGATTAATTTGATATCCTGGACAAAAGTTTTCTCAGAGCTCCTATACACTTGGGACTTCCATGCAGCAGTAGCACGAGTTCACAGGGCTCCTTTACTTTCATTAGTCCACATTCATCTGTGCATTTGAAACGGCAAGCCTCGGGGAGCTTTTAAAAAATGAAAAGTGTATTTATTTATTTCCCACATTTCGCCACATAATGACAAACCTTCAATAGACCCGCAATACTGGTTATGATTTTTTTTCTATGCGTCTGTACTGTTGCCTCTGATCTTTCCGACGGCTAGATAAAGTAAATGTATTACGTATCAGTTACAAGCCTAATATAGCCTAAAATTGCAATTGCTTGTTAAAAAAAGTGTAAGAATAAGTAATATAGTGAAATTAGCGCAAACTGAATTAGTGTATTAACATTATGATAACACAAACAACGTATTTGCAATGATAAGACTCTGTTCTAAGTGTCAGGCCCCTGCCATGCAGCCGGTAGGATCTACTCGACTTTAAACGTTTTCTTTGACGTTTTTTTGCCTCTGGTGTCTTGGGATGCATTGTACTATGGCTCTGGAAACGGATCCAACAGTACAACCCTAACCCTTTCTACACTTAACTCTCGGGGTAGCAAATAGCATAGCACTGACTGTGACTGGTTAACTTAGGGATGGCACTGGCAGAGGTCAGAGGAGGCCTGGCCTCACCTAGCACAGTAAAAAAACTTACGTGGATCGCGATGGTGGTGGTGACCGTGACGTCGACTATCTGGAACTTCTCTTTCTCTGGTGGTCTGCTCCGAGTCCTCGATGTATGTCTTCCGTTCCGACCGACGCAGCAGCAGTAGACAGGAGACAGGAGAACTCACTTAAAGCACCAGGCGGTCCGGTCCGTCCGTAGTAGATGTAGGCAGGCAGGCAGACTC